>NW_007741714.1:13469-19583 GCF_000696425.1 Galeopterus variegatus | reverse complement strand
ACGGACCCCGCCCCCAACCAAACCGCTCCAAAGGTCCCCCATTCCAAATCCAAGGTCACCCTTGGGCTCCCCTCCCCAAAACTGTGCCCTCGGTCACAGCTGCTCCCCCAACTCCACCCATGGGCCTGGCCGCCCCCAACGCCAACCATGGGCCCAACCCCACAAAACTACACCCACCACACCAGCCCAACACCCACTGCACCCATGGGTCCTGCCTCCTCAAAGTACCCCTAAGGACAAAACCCCCTGTAGTGGATGGAATTATGTTCCCCCCAAAACTCCCTGAAGGTTGAATTGTTTCTCCCAAGTTTGATGTATTCGCCAGTCAGCCCCCACTATGACTGTTAAGAGGGTGGAAAATCCTATTTTGGTCATTAAAAGGTGGAGCCCTGAACAGGTCATTGGATTGCAGGACCTTGAAGTAGTGAAGGAATTAAAGATGGTGCTCGGGGCGTGACTCTAAGGGCGTTCCAAGAAGAGGAGAGTCTGCCTTTGGTTCTGTCTGCTCTCTGTTTCTATCACCTTCCCGTGTGAGAGCCCTGGGTCACGGTCACCAACAGCAGATGGACTTTAGACTTCGCAGCCTCAGAAACCGCAAGTAATAACTTTTGTTTCCTTTAGAAATTACCCAATTCCAAGGATTTACTGCGAAGCAACAAATCAGACTAATTCACCACCCTCCAAAGTACACCCAAGGGCCCAGCCCCTACCCAACTGCACCCATGGGCCAGCCAGCCCCCAACTGCAACCACGGGCACAGAACCCTCTGGCCCAACCCTCCCCCAAATAAACACATGGACCCAGAACCTGTTAAACTACCCCCATGGGCCCAGCCCCTCCCAAGGTACCTCGATGGGCTCAGCAACCCAAAAAGCACACCCACAGGCCCAGACCTAACCAACTACACCCATGGCCTTTACCCCCACACAACTGCACTCACGGGCCCAGCCCCACCCAACTGCACCCTCGGGCCAGCCAGCCCCATCTGCACCCACAGGCACAGAACCCTCTGGCCCAACCCTCCTCCAAATGCACCCATGGACCTAGCACCCGCCAAACTACCCCCACGGGACAGCCCTTCCCAAGGTACCCCCACAGACCAAGTACCCCGAAAAGTACACCCATGAGCCTACGCCTACTGAAACACACCTACAGTCCCAGATCCCACCCAAATGCCCCCACCGGACCAGCCCCCACCAAATGTCCCCACGGGCCCAGCCCTTCCAACTACCCACATGGGCCCAGCCCCCACCCAGCTGCATGTATCGGACCAGGAAACCCCCCAGCTATGTACCTGAGCCCAACCATCCTAACCGCACCCCCAGGCCCAGACCCCAGCAAGTGCACCAACGGTCAGACATCCCCAGCTGCACCCACGGCCACAGAACCCTCAGGCCTAGCCCTCCCTCAAATGCACCCATGGATCCAGCACCCGCCAAACTACTCCCACGGGTCCAGCCCCTTCCAAGGTACCTCCATGGGCCCGGAAACCGAGAAAGGACACCCACAGGCCCAGGCCTAACCAACTACTCCCATGGCCTTTACCCCCACACAACGGCATCCGTGGAGACTCCACCCCCCAACGAAAGTACCCCCATCTGCCTAGACACCGCCAAAGCACACCCACGTTCCCAACCCCCACCCAACTGCACCCACCGGCCCAGCCCCCATTGAACTTCACCCACGGGGCCCCTCCCTACCAAAGTACCCTCACAGGCCAAGCCTCCCTCAAAGTAAACCCAGGGACGCATCCTCCTCAAAGTACACCCAACGGCTCAGCCCCTATACAACTGCACCCATGGCCAGGGCCTCCGCCACTGCACCCACCAACCCTACCTGCCACCAACTGCACTCACGGGACAAGCCTCCACAGAAGCGCAGGCACAGGCCCAGCCCCACCCAAAGCACACCCATGAGCCCTGCCCCCACTCAAGTGCACGCAGGGGCCCAGCTCCCACCCGACTCTACCTACGTGTCCAGCCCCCACATTGTACACCTGCGGGTCCAGCATCCCACAAGTGTACTCGCGAATCCACCCCCCACCAACTGCACCCACAGGTCCAGTCCCCCTCAAAGCACGCACANCGGACCCCGCCCCCAACCAAACCGCTCCAAAGGTCCCCCATTCCAAATCCAAGGTCACCCTTGGGCTCCCCTCCCCAAAACTGTGCCCTCGGTCACAGCTGCTCCCCCAACTCCACCCATGGGCCTGGCCGCCCCCAACGCCAACCATGGGCCCAACCCCACAAAACTACACCCACCACACCAGCCCAACACCCACTGCACCCATGGGTCCTGCCTCCTCAAAGTACCCCTAAGGACAAAACCCCCTGTAGTGGATGGAATTATGTTCCCCCCAAAACTCCCTGAAGGTTGAATTGTTTCTCCCAAGTTTGATGTATTCGCCAGTCAGCCCCCACTATGACTGTTAAGAGGGTGGAAAATCCTATTTTGGTCATTAAAAGGTGGAGCCCTGAACAGGTCATTGGATTGCAGGACCTTGAAGTAGTGAAGGAATTAAAGATGGTGCTCGGGGCGTGACTCTAAGGGCGTTCCAAGAAGAGGAGAGTCTGCCTTTGGTTCTGTCTGCTCTCTGTTTCTATCACCTTCCCGTGTGAGAGCCCTGGGTCACGGTCACCAACAGCAGATGGACTTTAGACTTCGCAGCCTCAGAAACCGCAAGTAATAACTTTTGTTTCCTTTAGAAATTACCCAATTCCAAGGATTTACTGCGAAGCAACAAATCAGACTAATTCACCACCCTCCAAAGTACACCCAAGGGCCCAGCCCCTACCCAACTGCACCCATGGGCCAGCCAGCCCCCAACTGCAACCACGGGCACAGAACCCTCTGGCCCAACCCTCCCCCAAATAAACACATGGACCCAGAACCTGTTAAACTACCCCCATGGGCCCAGCCCCTCCCAAGGTACCTCGATGGGCTCAGCAACCCAAAAAGCACACCCACAGGCCCAGATATCAAAATGTGTGGGATACAGCTAAAGCAGTAATTAAAGGTAAAAATATAATCGGACCAGGAAACCCCCCAGCTATGTACCTGAGCCCAACCATCCTAACCGCACCCCCAGGCCCAGACCCCAGCAAGTGCACCAACGGTCAGACATCCCCAGCTGCACCCACGGCCACAGAACCCTCAGGCCTAGCCCTCCCTCAAATGCACCCATGGATCCAGCACCCGCCAAACTACTCCCACGGGTCCAGCCCCTTCCAAGGTACCTCCATGGGCCCGGAAACCGAGAAAGGACACCCACAGGCCCAGGCCTAACCAACTACTCCCATGGCCTTTACCCCCACACAACGGCATCCGTGGAGACTCTACCCCCCAACGAAAGTACCCCCATCTGCCTAGACACCGCCAAAGCACACCCACGTTCCCAACCCCCACCCAACTGCACCCACCGGCCCAGCCCCCATTGAACTTCACCCACGGGGCCCCTCCCTACCAAAGTACCCTCACAGGCCAAGCCTCCCTCAAAGTAAACCCAGGGACGCATCCTCCTCAAAGTACACCCAACGGCTCAGCCCCTATACAACTGCACCCATGGCCAGGGCCTCCGCCACTGCACCCACCAACCCTACCTGCCACCAACTGCACTCACGGGACAAGCCTCCACAGAAGCGCAGGCACAGGCCCAGCCCCACCCAAAGCACACCCATGAGCCCTGCCCCCACTCAAGTGCACGCAGGGGCCCAGCTCCCACCCGACTCTACCTACGTGTCCAGCCCCCACATTGTACACCTGCGGGTCCAGCATCCCACAAGTGTACTCGCGAATCCACCCCCCACCAACTGCACCCACAGGTCCAGTCCCCCTCAAAGCACGCACATGGGCCCTGCCCCTGCAAAGCACTACTGTAGGCTCAGCCCCCACCAAAGCACTACCACTGGCCCAGCAGCCCCCAAGGGCAACCACGGGCCTAGCCCTCAGAAAAGTACACCAATGGGCCCAGCTCCCACCAAACTGTACCCACAGACTCATACTGCTCTAAATGGAGCCATGGGTCCAGGCCCCCTGAAAATGCACCCATCAACCCAGCCCCACCCTATCTGCACGCACAACACGAGCCCACACCACCTACACCCGCCGGTCCTGCACTCACCTTGCCAGGGGTTCTGTGTCTTTCAGAGAGCTGCCTGGCTGCTGGGCCAGTGCCCTGCTTGAGAGGCATTTCCTAAAGGACCACTCTGATTACAAGGAAGAGGAGATGGACATGTTGAAGCTCCTACAAGAGGCAGCCCCTCCCTGGTCCTGCAGTTCCCTGCTCAAGACAGCTGACCTGGCTTAGGCCACTCCTACCTCTCCAAGAGCCCCCAGACCTCTGCTTCTACACGTGCCTCCCTATGTGTCTGTCCCTAGGAATCTTTAACCAAGAACCAAACTGGGATCTCAATAAAGGAAAAGTTTCTATCAAGCAGAAGAGACGCTGTCTTACTTTTCTCCTGGGAAAATATACCCCAATCCATTTTCCCACAACCAGTCTCTATACCACGTGTGCCCTCCCTCAAAAACATGGTCCAGTCCTGTGCACAGCACTGAGACCCAGAGGCCATGGGAGTCTGCTAAAAACACCTCTCCACATTCCCTGCTCTGAACTGGGTGCCCAAGGCGACCTCACTGTGACCTTGAAAAACCTCAATGCCCCTCCCGGGCCTCAGTTTCCCCACTTGAAAAAGGATGAGGGTGGACTAGATGCCATCTTATCCTGTGCTCCCAAATGAGACAAAATCAGAGAGAGCAACATGCATCAAACTCTGGGATCTCCTGCCTGCCCGCACAGCCAGGGCCTAACACGGTCTTCGTGTTGTGGATGGAACACAGGGGGCAGGTGCATACTGGGGCAAGACGCTAGAGCTAAATCCTGCAAAGAATGACAATCCCGTCCAGGCCCAAGCCAGGCCTGACCCTTTCGGGGGCTGTTTACGCACACTTGGTCCCAGTGCCCAGTGGAGGACAACGGCCCACTCTTCAAACAGGACCAACCATGCAGGGCCCCAAGCAGTACTGGGGTTGGGGGAGAGTCTCTTGCCCTGACACCCTGCAGGCAGGGCGTGCCACCCCTCGTTATCCCTCTCTCGGGTCTCCTCCCCAGGCTTTGCAGGACCCAGTCCACAGGAGGGTGGGTTGAGCAGGTGTTAGACAGGCCTCTGACCCCTGGCTCCAGTCCAAAAGGAAAAGTCCAAGGACCCAGGCATGGGGCCTCCCTCCCACCAGCCACGAAGACGGGCAGGTGGGCCGCCTCCATATGCCCTCACCCAGGGGTCGGGTTAGTTCCTCGACCTCCACCTCAGCCAGGGACCCCCACCCCACCAGCAAACCCAGGGCTTCACACTTACACACACCAGGACAGAAACACCTCCGGGACATGAGAACCCACAGAGCCCTCCGACACCTGGGGGACTTCACTCCCAAGCACTGCAGCCAACCCCACGAACTCCAGGCTTTCCTCTCACCTCCAGCGCCGTCCCTGCCAAGAAGGCCCCCCCGTGGTCAGGGGCTGCTCACCCCCAGGATCCTCCAAGTCCAGGGCTTCCATCCCACGGCCTTTGCTCCACACTCTACAAACCGTGGCTTCAACCCCTCGTCCCCCGACACCCTGCTCCCCGGTACCCCCGACCCTGTATTCCCTGGCTCCCGACTCCCAGTCCACCCAGGCCCTGGCTCCCCGGTAACCCCGAACCCTGGCTCCCAGGTCCCCGCGAACTTCCGCTCCCCGGTTCGGGCCTCCCCGGACCCCCCGACCCCAGGCTCCTGGCTCCCCTTTCCGCTGAACTCCGTCTACCCGGCTCCCGGATACCTCCGACCCCGGCTCCCCAGTGTCCCCGAACCTTGGCTGCCGGCTTCCGGGTGCCCCCGATCCCTGGCTTCCCGGTCCCCGCGACCTATCGCTCCCGGCTCCCGGTTCCCCGGTGCACCTGAACCTCGGCTCCCGCCTCCCCGGTGCCCCCTACCCCCTGCTCCCTGGCTCCCGACTCCCAGTCCACCCAGGCCCTGGCTCCCCGGTTCCCCCGACCTCCGGCTCCCCGGTGCACCTGAACCTCGGCTCCCGCCTCCCCGGTGCCCCCTACCCCCTGCTCCCTGGCTCCCGACTCCCCC
>NW_007741714.1:10448-12736 GCF_000696425.1 Galeopterus variegatus | reverse complement strand
GGGCGGGGCCCGCTGGGGACACGCAGGTCGGCGCGTCTGCGCGCTGGCTCCCGGCCTGGAGAGGCGCGTCTGGCCGTTGCTGGGAGACGGGGGCGGGGCCTGCCGGGATGGGCTGCAGCCTGGTGAGAAAGAAAAATAAAACGTGATCAAAAAGTGGTAGAGGGGGGCCAACCACGTGGCTCTCTCGGGAGAGTGCGGCGCTGGGTGCGCAGCGGCCGCGTGTTCGGATCCTATATAGGGATGGCCGGTGCGCTCACTGCCTCAGCGCGGTGCGGGCGCCAGCAGGCCAAGGGTTGCGATCCCCTTACCTGCGGTCATCATAAAAATAAATAGAAAGTGGTTGAGGGCCGGCCAGTGGCTCACTCTGGAGAGTGTGGTGCTGATAACACCAAGGCCCCTGGTTAAAATCCCCTTACCAGTCATCTTTAAAAAAAAAAGAAAGGCAGACCACGTGAGACCAGGTGGACAACTGTAGCAGGTAGAGCTTGGGGAAAATCTCTCCTAACTGCTTCATTTTTCCACCACTGAAATAATGCTACAGTCATCATAAGAGGAAAGAACTAGGGTGGAATAGGACGTGTTAGAGATTTGAGAAAAGAGAAGGTGCTAGTTATGGATTCTAGACTCTGAAGAGATTAAACTTGGCATATCAAAAGGGGTGATGCTTGAAATTAAAATTATAAAGCAATGACAGATATTGGTAATGATAATGTCTAAGATATGACCATGGTATGGGTGCCTGGGTAGAAAGGAGGACAACATTCATTTCTGGCTTATTAGAGGACAAGTCAAGAAAATGAAAGTTCTGGGTATTAGAGGCATGTTCCATATGAATATACAAATCATCAAGGACTACAATGGAAAAAAATGGCTGCAGAAACAAACTGATTTGATGGGGCAGCTAGAATCCTCAAGAAACAAGAGCAAAACATGGTAGGAGGAGGTATCTCTCATAATAGCATTCAAATCTGATGGATTTTACGTAAGAAGCAGAGAGGAGAAAGGTGCTCACCTAGCCCACCTCCTGGCCCAGTGGTGTTAGTATTAAGTTTTTGGAAGAAAAAACAACCAAACTGGTGAAGGCCCAAAGAAAATCAGTGTCTTCAGGACAAAGTGCGTTTCAGTGCAAGAGGATAAATGAAATACATAGAGAAAGAGATAGGTCCAGAGGGATTACACTAAGTGACCTTGACTCCTAGAGACCCAGGGAAAGAAGGTTTGGCCGTTAGGATCAGAATGGGGGAACTGAGGGTCCTGCTCCTTTTGTTGTAATGAATGTAAATAGAGAAAATGAATATAATTTTAGTAATCCTAAAGTTCTCAAAAGATACGGTGGGGCAAATCTCTGATTTTTGAGCAGGAGAAATGAGACATGCATGATTTAGGGGTCATCTCCTTTACCCAAGTCACGGGCAGGATTGGTTTGATCTGGTCCCTCTTTATTCCTGCTGATAGACCTGTGGGGTCTGGAAGACGTGATTTTACCTGGAGCACCAGAAACTTTGGGCTCCCTTGTCACACTCTTAATCATCAGGAGCTCTGCAACTCCCGCTTCTGTCCTGCTTCTGCATGTGTAAAAACAAGACAGGAGGCAGTTTTACAAAGAACCAGCTTTTGGAAAGAGGAGGAGGTGAATTATTCATTTCTAAAACATCATAGCCCTTCCTAGACAGTACCTTATAAAACATATGTTCGGTTCCATTGTTTTAGTTGCTGACATATAATTGCTAGTCTGCACTTAACCATTTATCTTTAGTTCCTTTTGTATCATTAGCATTTGAGTTGGAAAGATCATTTATGTCAATAGTACTATCAATAGCAAGGTGTCACCATGACAGATGTCTAGTCTTACATTAGCTATGAGAAAACAAATACAAATTATATGTCATAAAGAACAACAGATTTAAATATAGCTCTTTTTAAGTAGATACTTGCAAAAATCAAGTTGATGTTTTTATCAGCACCGCACTCTCCCGAGTGAGCCACGGGCTGGCCCTCTAAGTTGATGTTTTTAGACCCAATATAGTTTTCTTAGGGAATGTAAGATATAGACATGTTCTTTCATGTCACTTTTTCTCTAAGAACTAGGGCTTCCTGAAGTGGCCTACACATGGGAAATGATTGAGTGGTAACCACACTGTAAATTAAGTTGAATCTGCTGATGTTACAGAGCAAGACTTGCCAGATTATTACTATCAATGATAGAAACCAAGACATGCCTGTCTTCATCACTTTTTCCAGCACTAAAGATAGTTAATTTTGTCATTTTGTACTCAATATCTGAAGTG
>NW_007741714.1:8401-9163 GCF_000696425.1 Galeopterus variegatus | reverse complement strand
ATAATTCTATCATATAAAATTTGCAGTTCCCTTTACAAGACAGGGACTACGTTGTATATAAAGAGCTTATCTCATTTAATTCTCACAACATTTTTGTGAGGTACACATTGTTGTTATTCCCAATATACTAATAGAAAAAAAAAATGGGAGACTAAGAAAAGTGAGGTAACTTGACTAAGGACACTCATCTAAATTGTGGCGGAGCTCTCAAGCAGTCTTCTTGTCTCGGCTGTGATACAACACACTGCAGGGTAGATGTGGGGACACATGTTTAAAAGGATTTTCTGTAAAGGTCACTTTTGATCCTTCCCAAAATAAAAGTCATTTAAAAGAAGAAGTAAGATACCCTAACTTGTAATAGTTGACAGTTCTTTTCTATTTTCACATTTTCTATATTTTGCCTGCAAGGGTAAGAATGAAAAATTTAGAACCTCCATCCCCAATAGAACTATCTCCATTTGAGTTAGTTCCGTTGCCACTCTATAAACACCTGGGTACATTTTAGGGAAGAATTTGTATTCTGAATGAAAGAAAAAAAAAAAAAGTTGATTGAGACCCAGAAAAAAAACATAGTTAAGACCTCCTTTTACATAAGTTTTCTGATTTTTTTTGTTTGTATACTCTTAAAAGTGCTATTTATATAATAAAATGCTTCAGTAAGTTTAATTATTTTAAGTTTCTTTCTATGTTCAAAATATCTGCTGTATTTTCTTTGTAGTTGTGGCCAAACTTGAACCACAAGATTAGGAATGGAACATGTCT
>NW_007741714.1:6114-8380 GCF_000696425.1 Galeopterus variegatus | reverse complement strand
GAATGAAAGAAAAAAAAAAGTTGATTGAGACCCAGAAAAAAAACATAGTTAAGACCTCCTTTTACATAAGTTTTCTGATTTTGTTTGTTTGTATAGTCTTAAAAGTGCTATTTATATAATAAAATGCTTCAGTAAGTTTAATTATTTTAAGTTTCTTTCTATGTTCAAAATATCTACTGTATTTTCTTTGTAGTTGTGGCCAAACTTGAACCACAAGATTAGGAATAGAATATGTCTGAATAAAAAGCTATCCATGTGAAGGTGTTTTATCAAGGACCTATGTGTATCTTTCAATATCTGAAACTTCTATAAGTTATAATATTAGGAGAATATATCTGGTACATGATTCCAATTTTGTGGTATTTGTAATACGTGCTTGCACATTAACTGAGGAACCCTGGCAAACATTATGTGAGGGTACTTCAAAAAGTCCATGGAAAGATTCATATAATCTTTTAATTCTATTTTCCCACAAAACATGTACTTATATTTATGCACATGCATACATGCATTCATAAACAGATTTATATATATAGTGTCTGCCAAAAGATAATAAAAGGAGCTAGGATGATTAAAAAATTCACTTAATATCAGGAAAGGAATCGGGTATTACTTGTGCCAACCCAACTTATTGAGAATGGCCTTCTGCCTTTGGTCCAATTCTAAAAGGAATGCAAAGGTAAGACCAGATCTTACCAGAAAAAGAGACCTCCATAGGGAGGGCAGAAACATAACAGAACGTATTAATTAGTGTGCAGTTTCCATTCTTCTAGACTTCAGGACAAAGCTTGCTCAGGTATCAACATGTTTTTTCATCATATGCACTAAAAAATCTCTGATATAAAGCATATATGGGATCTATTTCTATAATGCATATAATGACAATGTGTGGAAAACAGCAGCTTCTTAATATACATTTTTTAAAGAAATGCAATGAACATTAGAAAACTTTACACATAAAACATTGCATTCTTCCGTACTCCCTTATAATAGTCTAGGAAAATCATGTATTTAAAGGAGAAATTCAAAATACATTTTTGATTAATTTTCTTATATCTAGTTCACAATTCAGATTATTAAATCTAAGAGCATGCTGAAAAACCTTAAGTGCCTGTATTACTATGAAAATGGTTGCTAAAATTTGCATTTGATTATGCTAAAATTGATGTTATGGCTAGTTTTGTGCACTCGAAGCAGAATTTCAACTTTAAGAAGCGTTTTACTGCATCCATACACCCTAAAGATAAGCCAAGGAAGAAAGAAATATGCAGAGGAAAAATAGTTTAAGTCTTTTAAGACTTCCTTCTGCATTAAAACTACTATTTTGCTTGAAAAGTTACAAAATTGTATTTCATTCTTTTACACTCATCTTTAATCCATACAAAATATTTAACGTCAATTATGTTGCATTTTGAATTTCTTATCAGTTAGGTAAGTGAAGTATTGTAGGTAAATTATTCACTGTAATTAGTTTGGAGCTTGATTCAAAGTAACATATTAAACCAGGGACAAGTACATAATTATAAAAAATGTCAAGCCTTTCACTCCTGTAACATTTTACAATACTTTAAAATATTTCTCCCTCTCTTTACTTTCAATTATTTAGTCTCATTATTATGTAGTATTTAATGAGTCTTCAGAACAAAATATAATTTCTTTTTTAATAAAAATGGAGTTATTAAACATAGCACAATTACAATGTCATTATTTCCAATAACGCTGATTTCAGCTGACTATGGGTTCTTTGCTAATTCTTTCAAATTACTAATTCTCCTTTGTATAGAGTGTATGCATGTGCATATGCTTATAAAGCTAAACCTCTAGATTTCTATTATTGCTAATAATGTATGCTTGCTTCTTCAATCAGCATATTTTAAATAGTCTCTGGAGCCCTATTCTTCTCTTAAATAAAGTAGTTAAAATATCATATATCTCTTACTATAAGGAATGATATTAAAGTTAAAACATAGCAAAGAATATCAAGAAACAAAATTTAATTGAAGGTAGGAAGAAACTACATTTTGCTATCTATATCTATTTTCTACAATATTATACTCTGCGCTTACTATTCATGTTTACTATTTCCATATCAATTATGTTTATTGAAATATGTATCTTATAAAAAGATTTATATACCTACAACACATACTTTTTGGACAGCCATCTAAATTATAGGATTAAGACTCTGGGTAGTACACAGTGCCTAGCCCCCCAAAGGCCATGTGTCTTGTGGAAAGAGAAAGCCTCGTGAAAGCATGCAGAATCA
>NW_007741714.1:1701-6046 GCF_000696425.1 Galeopterus variegatus | reverse complement strand
TAATGCTGATTTCAGCTGACTATGGGTTCTTTGCTAATTCTTTCAAATTACTAATTCTCCTTTGTATAGAGTGTATGCATGCGCATATGCTTATAAAGCTAAACCTCTAGATTTGTATCATTGCAAATAATGTATGCTGGCTTCTTCAATCAGCATATTTTAAATAGTCTCTGGAGCCCTATTCTCTTAAATAAAGTAGTTAAAATATCATATATCTCTTACTATAAGGAATGATATTAAAGTTAAAACATAGCAAAGAATACCAAGAAACAAAATTTAATTGAAGGTAAGAAGAAACTGCATTTTGCTATCTATATCTATTTCCTCCAATATTATACTCAGCGCTTACTACTAATGTTTACTATTTCCATATCAATTATGTTTATTGAAATATGTATCTTATAAAAAAGATTTATATACCTACAAAACATACTTTTTGGACAGCCATCTAAAATTACAGGATTAAGTCTCTGGGTAGTATACAGTGCCGAGCCCCCCAAAGGCCATGTGTCTTGTGGAAAGAGAAAGCCTCGTGAAAGCATGCAGAATCACACCATTTCTAAGAGATACGTTTGTAGTGTGTTTAGAAAGTTATTTTTCAAGTGGAGATTTAGAAAATCCAATAAAGAAGTCTTGCACATGATACTTTTAATGGATAAGAGTTTATAAAATCAAAGCGTGTTGTGATGATAACATATCATGTATATCAATGGCTTACATTCAGGCAGTTATTTATTTTTCCTATCATTTTGCCTAAGATTATTATTTACTCATGCTACCATGAGTAAAAATTAATCAAAAGTATAATTCAAACTGCTTCTCAAAATACATGATTTTACAAGGCAATAACTAAGAAGAGAGTAAAAGAAGATGTAACTTTATATGTAGCTTTTTTCCCCCTAAATTCAATTGATTAATGTTAAGAAGAAGACGTATTGAGAATCTGCTATTTGTCCCATATTACAGGGTAGAAATAGCAAAGCTTCCATAAGCATGGTTAACAGAAGAAAAAAAAAATAGAATTTTAACAGAGGAAAAAGTAAGTTCCACTTAAATGTGCTTTTTATACAATTTAGTTCCTTGTTAAAATTACTAAAGAGCTTAAATATATTCTAATATATTTCAATTAAATACACCATTGTTTTATGCTCACTGCTTACTCTTTGCACCTAGCAAGGATTTAACAAATAGCTGTCAAATTAACACTTAAGAAATATTAAGAAATGTATAAAGTTACAATACACAATTGAGTTATATGTGGGTACATAATTAATTTAGGAAATGTAAATATTAACTGTATCTCACTAGTGCTAACGATAACTGCAGATTTGATTGCAAAGCCTACTTACTTTCAATTTTAGTCTTCACTTCTAAAGGAAGCTGTTGCCTGAACTCTTCAGATCAGTTTGTTACCGGTGGTTCTCACGTAAGCTTTGCTCAGTTGTAAGAATTCCTGCCTAGAACCCCTGAGCACTCTGTTGACTTGCTGTAGGTTGTTGGTAAGAATGACAGAAACATCACTCGTTTTCCTTCCTAATATTTTTTTAAAGCCACAGTATGTTCCTTGTAACATCTTTACAGATTCTCTTTCATTAAAATATAAGACAAATGGTAACAAGAAGAGGGGGTTTTGCTAGTAATGTACTAGGTATGACACAGGGTTCTCAATATCCATTCTGTCATCCTCCTAGCAAATTTAGAAGGCAAGTAATGTCATTTCCATTTTATAGATGGAAAACCCAGGGGTAATAAAGTTAAAATGAATTGCTCAATGTCACACAGCGAGTAAATTGGTAATGCTGGGATTGAAACCCACAGCTAACCTTACATCTAAAGAAAGTGATGTCTTCAACTAAGTAAGAATTACCACCTTTTAGTATTTAAATTAAAGTAAATTAAATTAGAATGTTTTAATAAGAAAGTTATGCAAGTTCTAATACATATGTATATCAAATGTTTTAATAAGAAAGTTATAGAATGTTTTAATAAGAAAGTTATGCAAGTTCTAATACATATGTATATCACATAAAGCAAAACACTGTCATCACCAACCAGTGCACCCAAGGGCGTAGTTCCTGGCCAGTTCTTAGCCCCTTTGTTGAACCTAAACCAGCTCATGTAAGTGTGAAGACCTTTTTACTTCAAAGGGTAGGTGTCTATTGATTTACTAAAAAACAATACCTTACCAGTCATCAGTTTTAGAAACCCATCCAACTAGTTCTAATGTGACCGTCAATTTTCTTGAAATAAGTTGTATTCTTTTCTACATTTTTGTAATGTAAAAATATTTGAGTATACCTTTTGAAAACAAAGCGGAATGGTAGACACAGAGGTGTATATATTTTCAAAGTAGCTAATTTCTGCATTAATTCTTACTAATCAGTCATGTATTCTTAAATGTTCTCATCTGCTTAGCTGGAGATAGGGAAGGGATGGGCGTGAGGAGGGAATTAAATTGATGCACATGGGTCTGGCCCGGTGGTGCACTGCTATAGTGCGCTGCTTGGGAAGTGCAGTGGCGCTCCCACAGAGGGTTCGGATCCCACATACAGACTGGCTGCTCACTGGCTGAGCGAGGGGCGGGAGCAACACCGAGGGTTGCGATCCCGTGGCCGGTCCCGGTCCGGTACGGGTGCGACACTGAGGGTTGCGATCCACTGCCAGTCACGAAAAAAGACAAAAAGGAAAAAAAAAAAAATTGATGCACAGTCAGGTAGACACAATCCTTTTCAGTATGTAAACATTTCCGTTTAGATATATTTTTTCACTCAGTACGCATTAAGCTTTCACATTTCCCAATTTTTTAAATGCTTCTTCAAGATGAAGGAGATGTATGGATCCCATAACCACTTGGAGGTGGGGGGCAGGTGAGGATCCAGTATTCAGTGGGTGTTTGGGTTCGCACTGTACACGAAGGTTGAATGTTTATATGGAGTATATTTCTTACGTATGAATATATGTCTCAAGAACTAAGTACCATGCTGAAAAAATAATGAATGTACATTCTGTAGATCTGGATCAAGTGAATCTACAAAGTCTAGTTTCTATCGTATTATCCTATTGAATGTCATCCACAAAATACTCTGTGCTAGATGTAATGTTTCACTTTCCAGATTGATGTAGGAGTTTGGCCTAAAAATGAGACCTAATCCATTCAGTGTAAGTACTTATTTGTGATCCACTGAGTACTTGCATGTCATCCTCTCGAGTGTTTTATAAAACTCTACATTCCTAAATTGTGGACAAGGACCACAGAACCAGACTCCTTACATAAAAGCTCAGGAATTTGCACTATCACAAACACAAGCAATTCTTATACAAACTGGAGTTTGAGAATTTCTTTCTTATATGAACCTTCTATGTGAGAGAATTAATTTAGTAATTGGTTTATCCATTCCTTGAGTCAAAGATTTAACCCTTATGGTTTATAATCCCATCTTTTGAGTAAATAGGGAGATCTAATTTACGTTAACAAAGAAGCTAACTAAATAGAATAGTTTTATTTAAAGAAAATTTCCTCCAATAATCTCCCAAAATATACTAAGTATAAAAATAAAAAGGGCTCACATTTATTGCATATCTACTATATCCTAAACACAGTGTTTTATGTTTATAATTTATTTTCTTTTCATAATATGTGTGAGGTATTATTAATACTGTAATAACAAGTGAAGAAATCTGGATGATCACAGAAGTAGACTTGTTCCCTCTTCCTTGGTGTGACTCTGTTGTGAAATCCTTCACCCTTCCTACTTAGTTAAAAATTTACTTCTCCTTAAACTAAACTTTTCCCAGGAGACTTTATGATCTGCCTCTGCCCAGTGACTCTCCTCGGATACCCATCTTCTCTTATCACAGAAAGAGTAGTCATATGTCCATCACTGGGCAGGTTGCATTGCTAATACCTATTTTCATGTCTGCTTCCTCCAGAGACCATGAATCTTTGTGAATAGGAACTGGTCTTAATTTACCTTGTTGATGCTTTTGAGCCTAACAGCTTGAACACTTCATAAATGAATGTAGAACAATATAAGCTAAATTCTGAAACACTCTTAAGACATGCTAGATACGTGTAAATCAAGATTTCATTTCATATTTTTAATTAAAACCTCACACTCACATGAAAAACAAATGTCAACCCCCGAAACAAAGAACAAAAAACAACAGTAGTATCCTTTGAAAGGAAAGAGAGAAAACATTTCCAGAAAAGTGTTTGTGAGTTTTTCTGTTTTTCTTTTCTTCTTCTTCTTCTTCTTTTTTTTTTTTTAGTTTCTAAAGTACCTAACTAAAAATCTAAAAATAGAAATATAAAATCTTCCCAGGGGAGCTAATTTGTGATCCTCTG
>NW_007741714.1:0-1350 GCF_000696425.1 Galeopterus variegatus | reverse complement strand
GCTTCAAGGTAAAACTGAAAGTGACATTACTTGGACATGAAATTGAAGTATATCTTTACAATGTATTTTTAATACCTAAACTATTTTAAATGTGTATGTATTACTCTTCTGTTCATAATCAGTCTCTTGTTACATATAGTTACAAGTGAAACAAGAAAAGAAATATATATCACATGGAATTTCCCTGTGTTGAGTATCACATAATAAAACTAGCATAGAGGCTGTGTTCTTCCTAGGTATAAGATTCTTAAAGTCTCTCTTACCGTAAAGGGCCTCACCCTCTTGGTTTGTCTACTTAATCTAAAATTTATTCTATTAGATTCTCCAGGACTAGAAACAAAACCACATTTAGGATCATACACCTTTAGAACTACAAAGCATGTCTGAGGTCATCTATTTTTAGCTATTCCCCATCTTACAGATGTGTACTGAGCCTCCAATTTACTTAAGCAGCGAGTGTCAATTTATACAGCCTAATGACAATAGTTTGATTACTGTCAATACGTTGCTCCTGACACCACATCACTCTTTCTCTCTTCAATTTTTTTCGAAAATTCACTTATTGACTTAATAAGCATTTGTTAACAACCCAGCATCAGTGACATTGTAAATCCTGAAAGGCTGAAATGTAAGATACATCTGAGTAAAGACATCTCAAACCCATGTGAAGATTTGACTAAAAATACTGATAGGACATTGAAATGAGAGCTGAAAAGAATATTTTGCTTATCTGAATTTATAACAGACCTCAAAATTTATCATACATTGGAGATTACTAGAATTTGGAATCAGTAAAGGATCTTAAAGATTATCAGACAGATTAATAAACTATAATCTATGTAAGTTAAATTAGAAATATAAATATAAACAAGTCATAAAATTTAATGTTGAAAGGATACAGAAAACCTCAAAATATTTTAGTTTTTTAAAAATTATTGAGAGTTCAGCATATTTAATTCCACTGGTTTGTTAATATATTAAAAAAAAAAAGTGTGTTGTGCATTACAAAAACAAGTTTGATAAAGAGAGGAAGTTTAATTCATGGAAAATTCTAGTTATTTCAAAAACTACCCAATACATTTAGTCAAAGTTATTTTATCAATCACTTACATGTGACGGGTTAGATTTGTTTTCTTCAATTTTTTATAGATTAGTTTGTGTGTAAACACAGCTCAGTTAATGTTTGAAAGTGTCAGTAGTGTTTGATATTTGTTGCCTCCCAGCATCATCCACCTCCTTCTGCCAGTATAAAAGAACCCTGATTTTGTTCACTTTTCTATTCCATCCAGTGCATCCCATATGACTCAGAAAAGTGGACCTTATCCATAGTTCCATCAGTGCATCCTGATT
>NW_007741713.1:24072-24276 GCF_000696425.1 Galeopterus variegatus | reverse complement strand
TTTAAAATTTTTTATGTAATGGAGCACATACTTTTTCTGAAATATGGCATCTTGCTATTTTAACTTAACATTATATAATGGACACTACTCATGCTCAAAATATCATTTTTAATGGTTGCAAAATATTCCATCGTAAGAATGTTCCATAATTTACTTTAATATTGTATTGTTGGGTATTTAAGATATTTATAGTTTTCATAAGTG
>NW_007741713.1:17576-18398 GCF_000696425.1 Galeopterus variegatus | reverse complement strand
CACAGATTTTATTTATTACCCTATATTTAGAATTCAATTTGAGGTAAAATATACGCAACACATAAAAATACCCGTATGTTTTTCTTACCTTGTAATAGAACACTCCATTGTGAATATTGCGAGAGGGGGAAAAGCAAACTGTATGCCACCATCACATGCTCCAGTTTTTCATACAGCTGGTTATTTTACAACTCTTTTTTTTCCATTTGTGAAATCTCAACACATGTGAGATTCTCCTAAAATGGTGTGGAACATCAGAGGTGCATAGTCAGGTTACCGACCCCTCACTCTCCACACTGGGGCCTCAGTGTTACAAGTAGAATTAGGAAAGAACGCAGGCAAGGACAACCCCTCGAGCCTGATCCAAGCCAAAGAATTACACCACGGGACGGGTTGGTTACGTGACGGGGAGGGGGCTTTAGTGTCTGTCATCTACCGCTCCCAAACACTCATACCTGATCTGCAACTTCTAGTAACCCCGTGCATTGTATTTGGACTAACAATAAAAGCGGTACAGGTTCTCTGCATTTCACCTATAATCCTCACGCTTAGATGCTGACCTCTGACTGACTGTTAGGCGACCCAGAGGATTTCCCTTTTAAATATTACGATTGGACAAAGAAAGAAAGAAAGAAAACAACAGCAACAAAGAAATCAAACCCAAAATATGAACCATGATAGATAGCTTAGGAAGAGGTTTAGTCAAGTATGTAGATACTAATTGTTCACTCAGTCATTAAGGAGAGCCACGAGTATGGACAATTTACAGGATTTTTCAAGCAGAAAACCTAAAGAACTGAATCATCACAGGAATTTGCTCCA
>NW_007741713.1:13286-15630 GCF_000696425.1 Galeopterus variegatus | reverse complement strand
TCCCGGTGTTCAGCAAACTTCTTCCTCTCATTCCTCTCAAGAAGTCCAAGGGGGAAGTCAATATAATTTGTAAATGACCATAGGATCTGTCGTGACAAATGAAAGGCAGCGAGAATGTTATAACGCCTTTAAAATCATACCCTGCTCACTTTATTTTTTATTTTCTTTATTATTATTATTTATTATTATTTTTAAAGATGACCAGCAAGGGGATCTTAAGCCCTGGCTTGGTGTTGTCAGCACCACACTGTCCCGAGTGAGCCAGGGGCCGGCCCTCCCGCTCACTTTTCTTTATTTGTCTTTCTTTCTTTTCTCTCTCTTTGTCTTTGTCTCTCTCTCTCTCTTTCTTTCCTTCCTTCCTTCCTTCCTTCCTTCCTTCCTTCCTTCCTTNCTTCATCCCCCTTCCACACTCTCATGGCAGCAGCCTGGTCGAGTGATCGCACGTACCTCCTCCCCCTCCCCCCCCAAATGAGGTAGCTGTGCAGACGTGAAGAAGGCACCTGTGAAAGAAGAGTGGGTTGGTGGCAGAATGAGTGGGTTAAGGGGGGAGTGGCTGCCAGAGCAAACGCGACCATAAAGTGAATGTGATTCACGTCGCTGAATTGTATGGACAAAAATGCTTCCCGTGGCAAATTTGGGGCGATGTCTCTTTTCAGTCCAGTGTAGAACAAACCTAAAAACCGTCTTTGTGACAGAAGTAAGGAAGGAAGTTCCTGGTGTTCAGCCATCTTCTTCCTCTCATTCCTCTCAAGAAGTCCAAGGGGGAAGTCAACATAATTTGTAAATGACCATAGGATCTGTCGTGACAAATGAGAGGCAGGGAGAATGTTATAACGCCTTTAAAATCATACCCTGCTCACTTTATTTTTTAATTTTCTTTATTATTATTATTTATTNTACCGACCCCTCACTCTCCACACTGGGGCCTCAGTGTTACAAGTAGAATTAGGAAAGAACGAAGGCAAGGACAACCCCTCGAGCCTGATCCAAGCCAAAGTATTACACCACGGGACCCGTTGGTTACGTGATGGGGTGGGGGGGCTTTAGTGTCTGGCATCTACCGCTCCCAAACACTCATACCTGATCTGCAACTTCTAGTAACCCCGTGCATTGTATTTGGACTAACAATAAGAGCGGTACAGGTTCTCTTATTTCACCTATAATCCTCACGCTGAGATGCTGACCTCTGACTGTTAGGCGACCCAGAGGGTTTCCCTTTTAAATATTACGATTGGACAAAGAAAGAAAGAAAGAAAACAACAGCAACAAAGNTGTGTGTGTGTGTGTGTGTGTGTGTGTGTGTATCACTTTTTCTTTCTTTGTGAGCCAAACTTGGAAAGTCTAGGATTGGACGTTAAAAACAGCCACCTATAGGAGGGAGGCAATTTTGAAATTCTAGACACAGCACATGCTCATTCATTCATTCATTCATTCATTCATTCATTTATTCATTCATTTCTTGAAAGGTGTGCACAGATTTTATTTATTACCCTATATTTAGAATTCAATTTGAGGTAAAATATACGCAACACGTAAAAATACCCGTATGTTTCTCTTACCGTGTAATAGAACACTCCATTGTGAATATTGCGAGAGGGGAAAAGCAAACTGTATGCCACCATCACATTCTCCAGTTTTTCATACAGCTGGTTATTTTACAACTCTTTTTTTTTTCCATTTGTGAAATCTCAACACATGTGAGATTCTCCTAAAATGGTGTGGAACATCAGAGTTGCATAGTCAGGTTACAGACCCCTCACTCTCCACACTGGGGCCTCCGTGTTAAAAGTAGAATTAGGAAAGAAGGATAGAATTAGGAAAGAACGCAGGCAAGGACAACCCCTCGAGCCTGATCCAAGCCAAAGAATTACACCACGGGACCGGTTGGTTACCTGATGGGGGGAGGGGTTGCTTTAGTGTCTGTCATCTACCGCTCCCAAACACTCATACCTGATCTTCAACTTCTAGTAACCCCGTGCATTGTATTTGGACTAACAATAAAAGCGGTACAGGTTCTCTGCATTTCACCTATAATTCTCACGCTGAGATGCTGACCTCTGACTGACTGTTAGGCGACCCAGAAGACCAGAAGATTTCCCTTTTAAATATTACGATTGAACAAAGAAAGAAAGAAAGAAAACAACAGCAACAAAGAAATCAAACCCAAAATATGAACCATGATAGATAGCTTAGGAAGAGGTTTAGTCAAGTATATAGATACTAATTGTTCACTCGGTCATTAAGGAGAGCCACGAGTAAAAGTCCACTTACAGGAGTTTTCAAGCAGAAAACCTAAAGAACTGAATCATCACGGGAATTTGCTCCACTGCAGAAGCTGAGATGT
>NW_007741713.1:9107-12443 GCF_000696425.1 Galeopterus variegatus | reverse complement strand
ACACCCGCCCTGGGTGATGATCCCAGCACTCTCTGCTGTTGATGCTCCGCTCTAGGTGCAGGGTTGTTTCCCTTCTGTGTCTTAGTTTAAGACATGTATGTACAGTTTTACATCATCCGTCTTCAAGTTTCAGGATGTGTACTCACTCACTCTCCCGTCTGCTTCCCATGAGAGATCTTCATCCCCCTTCCACACTCTCATGGCAGCAGCCTGGTCGAGTGATCGCACGTACCTCCTTCCCCTCCCTCCCCCAAATGAGGTAGCTGTGCTGACGTGAAGAAGGCACCTGCGAAAGAAGAGTGGGTTGGTGGCAGAATGAGTGGGTTAAGGGGGGGAATGGCTGCCAGAGCAAACACGACCATAAAGTGAATGTGATTCACGTCGCTGAATTGTATGGACAAAAATGCTTCCCGTGGCAAATTTGGGGCGATGTCTCTTTTCACTCCAGTGCAGAACAAACCTAAAAACCGTGTTTGTGACAGAAGTAAGGAAGGAAGTTCCCGGTGTTCAGCCAACTTCTTCCTCTCATTCCTCTCAAGAAGTCCAAAGGGGAAGTCAACATAATTTGTAAATGACCATAGGATCTGTCGTGACAAATGAAAGGCAGCGAGAATGTTAGCCTTTAAAATCATACCCTGCTCACTTTATTTTTTTATTTTCTTTATTATTATTATTTATTATTATTTTTTTTAAGATGACCAGCAAGGGGATCTTAGGCCCTGACTTGGTGTTGTCAGCACCACACTGTCCCCAGTGAGCCAAGGGCCGGCCCTCCTGCTCACTTTACTTCTCTTTCTTTCTTTTCTATCTCTGTCTCTCTCTCTCTTTCTTTTTTTCTTGTCTTTTGTTCTGTCTTTCTTTCTTTCCTTTTTTCCCCTTTTCTCTGACTTCTCAAAACCTCCCGCTCACTTTTCAAGGCAGGAATTAGGTGATGGATCAGGTGTTGCTTCTCGAGTCTGCTTACTTAAGTTTCCCCTCCCCCTTCACGGATGGGTGGATGGATGCGCGTACGCATGTACGGACGTATCTACTCAGTCTGTCATTTAGTTATTATTATTTTTATTTTGGATTGGACACGTTGCAGAAGTAACCAAAGCTATTGCCGATCTGTGTTGCAGATGCCTAGGTAGACTGCCTGACCTCAGGGACGGACAAACTCATATTGAGAGGGCGAACAATGTACACGTGTATGTATAAGCTTTTACCGTAGGAAACTGTTTTCTCCTTATGAGAAAAAAATAGCTCACCAAACCCCAAACTGCTCTGTGGCAACATATGCTATGCTACATTTGCTTGCTTGCTTGCTTGCCTTTTTGCTTTCTGTACACGTGTATGTCTTAGCGTCTTTCTCGCTTTCTCGCATTCTCGCTCTCTCTCTTTCTTGTGTCCTTGTGTTCTTTCTTACTCTCTTTCTCGCTTTCTCTCTCTCTTTCTTTCTTTCTTGCTCTCTCGCTTTCTCGCTTTCTTTCTTTTTGCTTTCTTGTTTGCTTGCTTGCTTTTTTCCCCCTGCTTTTTTCTTTCTTGCTCACTTTCTCTCTTTTTGCTTTATTTCTTTCTTTCTTTCATGCTTTTTTCTTGCTCTCTCTCGCTTTCTCGCTTTCTTTCTTGCTTTTTCCTTTCTTGCTTTTCTTGCTCTTGCTCTCTCGCTTTCTTTCTTTTTTGTTTTCTTTTTGTTGGCTATCTTGCTTTCTTGTGTTCTTTCTCTCTTGCTTGCTTGCTCTCTTGCTCTCTTTCTCTCAGAGTGTTTCTCCCTTTCTTGCCTGCCTGCCTGCCTTTTCTCTAGACTTTGCCTGTAAGAGAGAATCCCCCCCCCCCTTTAAACAATACAGTTGCATTGGGAAGGTTCCTCACACCTTCCTGTGGTAATATGTGGCTTCCCGATATTTTCTCCTGGTCTGAACTCTGTGGTTTCCATCCACTTGAGGTGTGATGAAAGTGACTTCTCCGTGTTTGCTGCGAGTCCTTTCATGGCTTCACTTTTGCAACCCACGTCCACCCGGGCCTTCCCAGCATTTTCTGAGTTAGCGTGCCGGACGCCCTCCGCCCGAAGGGAAGGGGGCCGCGGGCGTGAGGGTGGGTGTCCGTGCCGAGAAACGCGATCCGAGGTGGACCTGGATGGAGTCGAGCCGCCGAGTGGCCGGCGACCGGGATTTGTCCGGCTGACGTCCGTGCCGTTTTGTGGGCTCCACCTGGCGGCCGTTTTTATGTGGCTCTCTAGAGCTCCAGCGAAGCAGGCGAGGGGACAGGAGGTGGCCTCGTTGCGCGAGGCAGAGTTCCGGGAAGACTGCAGGGATAGCGTGACCTTCACAGCCAATGCCTGGCGCCTGCGTGTTCCCCGTTCCTCGGAGATTGGGCATGGAGGTACTTGTGGAAGGAGGTAGGCTGTCACCGCGCTCCCAGGCTCGAATGACTTGTGCGTGTGCCTGCCCGGGCAGGTTGACCAGCAGGCTCTGGGGTTCCTCCGTCTGCGGGAACGACCGGACAAGGTGGTTGAACGGAGAGGTTGTCCCGCGGTCTTATGTCGTCCCGTATGTGCCCCGGTCGTCGTCCGCGGCCTTTCACTTAACGCCGATTTGGTCTCCGGAGGTGTGGTGATCGGTCCGGGCCACCAAAGCAGGAGGGTACGGATAGAGTGCCGTGGGAGGTTTCGTCCCTGGTCCCACGTGCTGTCCCTGTCGTCTGAGACCCCTGCCGTGAATTTTTCAAAGTCCCCTTCCGGAGCCGTGGACAGGTCCCCCCCCCAGCCCCCGAGCACGTGTTTGTCCTAGGACCGGGCCTTGGACCCGCGTGCATTTCTGTTACCCGGTGCACCTGCTGCAATATTTTCCAAGACCCCTAGAGAGTCTGGGGCCGCTCAGAGTGCCCCTTTCACGCCCCTTCGTGGCCCCTGCCTCGTGCGTTCCTGTCACCCGAGGCGCGCCTGCCGGGATTTTTTTTCCAATTCCTGCTCCGGAGGTGGGGACTGGCAGGCCCATGAGCGCGCCGGAGCCATACATGGGCGCCTCCCTCTCCCGCGTGTCCCTTGTGCCCTTTGCCACAACGCTCCACGGGTCGTCTAGATGTCCATGCGAGCTCCGGTCGTTTCGTGGATGCCCTGGTTTTGGGGACGTAATGGACTTTTCTGGGCTTTTGAGAGGTGCCCGTGATCATTGGATTCTTCCTGACCCTGGGCGTGATATGTTTTCTAACCCCTAGTAGACATTTTGTGCCAGTAGGTTAGTGCCGACACGGTGTTCTCTGTTGGTTCTCACGCGGAGTGAGAGATTCTCCTTTCACCCTCCCTCCCATCCCCCTTCCCTCCCTCCCTCTCTTCCTCCCTCCCTCCCTCCCTCCCTC
>NW_007741713.1:1643-8964 GCF_000696425.1 Galeopterus variegatus | reverse complement strand
TCCCTCCCTCCCGGTTCTCCTTCCCGGCTCTCCCTCCCTCCCTCTCTTCCTCCCTCCCTCCCTCCCTCCCTTCTCGCTCTCCCTACCTCCCCGTTTTCGTTCACGTTCCTTCTCCCGCTCCTCCCTCAGGAAAAGGGTGTTTGGAGCGCTTTGTTCTTTGGTGATCTAGGCATCGGTGCACGGTAGGGTCCCTCCCCGCGCCAACCATCCCCTTCGCGCGCCTCTTGCCTTGTTCTGTGCGCCGGCTCCCCGCTCTATGTGCATGAGTTCTCTTTTAAACTGCCATGCTTCTTTCTCTCTGACTCTTGCATAGCATGCCGTGTTTGGGAAGGCGTCGGGGGAGGTCGTGTGGGAGGAGGTCGGGGGAGGAGTGCCTTTGGCACTCTCTTGCGTCAGGCCATCATGGCGTGGTTGTGACAACTCCCACCTTGCTTGGCTTCGTTGGTGTCACGTGTCTGCCGTTATCACCCAGTTTAGGGCCGTTTAGGCTCAAAGTGGGCTCTCCCTTATGGTTTGTTCTCCCTCGTCCACTCTATAGGGTATCCTGTGATCAATGAGGTGATGTCAAGCTCTCCCGGGCTTGGAGCTAAGCCGCATCAGACGTGTAACGTACACTGCGAGTGGGTCCTCTCCTCTCGTTCTGCATGCGGGTCCCCTCGCCTCTCCCATACACTGGGCGTAGTGTGTAAGGCAGTTGTGTGGAATCCGACCCGACCCTGTTTCCCTGCATTTTTGTCCTCGTTGTGTGGGCATGGCCGGGGTACTGGAACCGGGGGCACAGCTATGCTTTCCATACTTGTCGTATTGTGCCTTGTTGTTGGGACAGCCCCTCTCGAGCGTCTCAGTGCTTCCTAGTGATCTTGGTTGTCTGCTCAGGTGCCTGAGTCTGAGCGTTGGTGTGGTGTTCCTATTCCCAGCGCCCCTCTCTGTTGGCCGCCGCAGTGCCTGCGTTTTGTGTTTTTTAAAGAGTTTGGGGGGGGTCGAGGCGGTAAAAAGGCCCGTTGCCTACAAAGGAGTATGTGTGCACGTGCACACAGGTTTTTGCACGTGTGTGGGTTTTGGCCAGCAAAGCCCACTGAGGTAGAAAAACATTCGAATGTGTGTTGCGCGAATCCCTGAGGCAGCCAGGCTCTCTGTGCTCCACCTGTGAATTGCTGCAGAATTGCCACCACGCTGATTTCACATATACCACAGACCCCCCAAGGGCGTCTCCCAGTGCCTTTTTGGGGGCCCAGATGGGAAGGTGATTGTGAGGGGATGGGACGACCCTCGGTGAGAAAGCCTTCTAGCGATCCAAGAGAAGTGCCTTTGGTGTAACGTATCCCATCCGCCACGTGCTCCTCCAAGTGTAGTAGACCACCGACGTGACCTTTGTCGGTCCGTGTCCATGCGCATGTGTAGACAAAAGTCTCCAATCCCCAGAAGTCCCCAATCCCCTCGTTGAGGGGGAAAGGGATCTGCCGGCCCCCCACGGTGGGTGGGGGCTGTGTGCTGCTCTTTTGTCTACCGCGGCTTGCGCCTCTCCCTGAGTCTGGGAGGATCCCGCCGGGCGGGCTGGCATCCGGTGTGGTGGGTGCGTGCGTGCAAGGGCACCTGCGGTAACCCCACGGCGCACGTCAAGGGGGGACTGTCCCGTCCCGTTCCTCTTTCTCCCGCCTGTGAGCGGGAGCTTCTATGCCCGCTGCCGTCACAATGTGCTGCAGCTGGTGACGACGGCGGTGCCTCGGCAGCGTTCTAGTTTGGGACGCAGTCAAACTGGTTAGCGAACAGGAAGAACGGGAGTGAGAGAAGCGCGTTCGGTTCTGTGTGTGGTGATGTAGGTACCACGTGGGTGCCCTGTCGGTGGGTTGACTCGCGGGGCTTGTGTGGAAAGGGTGCTCCAAAGGCCGGCCGTCCGCCGTCACGGGCCTGGCAGCCTTGTGTGTGGGGCAGTGGGTCACGTGTGTGTTTTTCTGCTGGCTTGGCCTTGTCTGAGGACTATTGTCTCTCCAGCTCTCCCTGAGCTTTCCTTTGCCTCTCCAACCCCTGTGCCTCCACTCCTCCACTGTGCCTCTCCCATCCCCACAGCTCCATGCCATGCACTCGATCCCCTCCTCTCCTCACTCACTGTTGATCTTCCCAAGCTCCATGCGTGTTCAACCCGACTGTTGGCTCCAAGCGTGTTCAAACCTGTCTGTTGTCCCGCTGTGGGAATGAGTCCGGCCTCGCTGTCGTGCGTTTACCTCCTCTAGCCTTTCATGGCTGTGGTTGGCCATCAGCGGCGTTGGTCGCCCGCACGTTGGCTCGGTTTGCCTGTGTGGCCGGTGGACGTAGAGGAGGGTCTTGGGGGTGGCTGGCACCAGGTGTGTCAGTGTGGGGCCCTGTGGTGAGTCCCCCGAAGGTACACGTTTGGGGACGCCCGAGGTGTAGGCGGCCATTCTCTGTGCCACGGTACTGCCTTCGTGCGAGGAGTGCGCTGGTGGGGTGAGATCCCATGTGCGTCCTGATGGCTGACTGCCTTAGGAGGCGGTCTCCCCATGCGTCCCCGTGGGCCCACCACCCCACCACCTTTCTGGCACCTTCCTCCTCACCGTTTTCCTTGCCACCATGCTTTCTCGTTACGAGTCCAGTGCAGACCACCCCAACAAGTTCCGCATAAGTGCCGGTGGGTCCTGGTGCATGGAAAAGGGGACCAGACCCCCTGCTACAACTAGGTCCACCACCAGCACCAAGGGGCATGCCGAAAATACGTCTTCCATGTTGTGTGTCCCACCACATCCAGCACAATATAACCATGGCTGCCGCAAAACTGGCAGAACGCCGCAACCAACACACACAGGTGGTCCGCTAGCCACTGGAGTGCTTTGACACAAGGAAAGTCACCAGCCAGAGGTGAAGAGAAGTGGATGTCTCCACAAAGCCCAGTTCAGAGTGAGAGAAAAGCATGTTCTCTAATGTGTGTTCTACGGGGGCCCCTGGCCCCGGTGCATATTGCCTTCCCAGAGTGGTCGTGGCGCGTTAGTTTCCGTCCCCGTCAATAAGGCGTTGGTGCTGTCCTCGTGCGCGCATGCGCGCGTGACCCTTTCACCGCCCTCTACCTAGCCCAGCCTGCATGCTCTCGGAGGCTTGCCCTGCTCCCACCTGGTTGACCAGTAGCATAGTTTGTCTCAAAGATTTGCTGTGTTTAGCTGTGCATGTCCATGTACTCCCGGCTTCAGTGAAACTGCGAAATGGGTCATTAAATCATTTATGGTTTTTGGTCGCTCTCATCTACTTGGATAACTCTGGTAATTGTAGAGCATATTACAGGACGACTGGTGCTGACCCCCTCACGCGGGGGCATGTGTGCATTTTATCATATCAAAACCAACTCGTTCAGCTTCCTCCCGTCCCCGGCAGGGGGGCGGTCGCCAGCGTCTTTGTTGACTCTAGATAACCTCGGGCCGATCACGCGACGACCCATTTGAACGTGTGCCCTATCAATCTTTCGATGGTAGTCGCCATGCCTACCATGGTGACCACGGATGACGACGGGAATCGGTTCGATTCCTTAGAGTTAGCCTGAGAAACGCCTACCACATGCAAGGAAGGCATTGACGAAAAATAATACAGGACTCTTTCCATGCCGTGTAATTGCAGTGAGTCCACTTTAAATCCTTTAACGAGGAACGAGGATCCATTGGATGGCAAGTCTGGTGCCTGCAGCCGAGGTAATTCCAGCCCCAATAGCGTATTATTAAAGTTGCTTCAGTTAAAAAATGCTCGTTGTTGGATCTTGGGGGCGTGTGGGCGGTCCGCCGCGCCCCCTCGATGCTCTTACCTGAATGTCCCGTGGGGCCCGAAGCGTTTAATTGTTCAAAGCAGGCCCCGAGCCGCCTGTATACCGCAGCTAGGAATAATGAAATAGGACCGCGATTTCTAATATGTTGGCCACGATTAAGAGGGACGGCCGTGGGGACATTCATATTGCGCCGCTAGAGGTGAAATTCTTGGACCAACGCAAGACGGACCAGAGCGAAAGCATTTGCCACGAATGAAGACTATCAGACACCGTCGTAGTTCCGACCATAAACGATGCGGCAGCGTTATTCCCATGAACCCCCGGGCGTGTTCGTGTGGGTGGGAGTATGGTTGCAAAGCTGAGACAAAGGAATTGATGGAAGGGCACCACCAGGAGTGGAGCCTGTGGCTTACTTTGACGCAACACGTGAAGCCTCACTGGGCCCGGACACGGACAGGATTGACAGATTGATAGCTCTTTCTCGATGCCGTGGGTGGTGGTGCATGGCCGTTCTTAGTTTATGGAGCGATTTGTCTGGTTAATCCTGTTAGCGAACGAGACTCTGGCATGCTAACTAGTTAGGCGACCCCCGAGCGGTCAGCCTCCCCCACAAGTGGCATTTAGCCAACCGAGATTGGGCAATAACAGGTCTGTGATGCCCTCGTGTGCCTACCCTACGCTGGCAGGTACTTTTAACCCGTTGAACCACATTCGTGATGGTAATCGGGGATTGCAATTATTCCCCATGAAGGAGGTAGTCCCTGCCCTTTGTACACACCGCCCGTGGCTACTACCGGTTGGAAGGTTTAGTGAGACCATCGGATTGGCCCCGATGTAGGCGGGGCGCTGAGAAGACGTTCGACCTTGACTATCTAGAGGAAGTGAAAGTCATACCAAGGTTTCCGGAGGTGAACCTGCTGAAGGATCATTAACAAGAAGCGAGCTTCGGCGCACGAGTTGGGGCCGTTCGCCGCGTGCTCCAATGTGTCGCGGGAGGGGCCGGTGCCGTGCCGGTCCCCGGCGGCCACGCGAGACATGTAGAACTCGGGAGGGGAGGTGGGAAGGGTGTGTGAGCGTGGGTACGGTGGTGGCGGGGCCGCAGCGGTAGCCGGTCGTCCGTGGTGGTGGTTCGCGGCGTTAACGGGGGGGCTCGTGTCCACGCCACCGCCGGCCATCTCCTCCTTTCCCGCTTAGGGCTGTTCTAGGGCTTCGGGGCCGCTGTGGGGCAGCCGCACGCCACCCCCACCACGAGCGCCGGACGCTCCCTCGACCGTGACGCGCGTGCGGGTGTGTGTGGAGCGGTGTGGAGGACAATACCCCCCTCTCGGTCTGCGGCCGGTGCCTACTTGCCGTGGGAGCCGCCGGTGCGCGCCCGCGCCCCTTATCCCCCGAGTCCTCGGGGGGCCGCCCGTCCGTCCGGTGTTGTGGCGGTGGGACCATGTGGTAGCATCGAGGGGGCCCTCGTGCCTTCCTCCCCTCTCCCACACTCCTTCACCACCAGGCCGTGTGCGCGTCGCTGTGCCCTCTACACGGTGGCCGTCGGGGGCGTGTGGCCGTCCGGGTCGCGCATTCTGCGACGCGTTTGGGGCCGGGAACCCCCGTGGGGCGTCTGTTGGGTGTCCACGCTCACTCATCTGTGGGTGACGCCGCCGGACGCACGACCCGTTGGAGTCTCTTCTCGTTTGCCGTCTTAGTGGCCGGCCTGAGGCAACCCCCCTCTGTGTGGGATCTGCCTTGCCAATGGGAGGGGGTCCTCTCCCTCCTTTAAATTTAAACCTCGTACGTCTTAGCGGTGGATCACTTGGCTCGTGCGTCGAAAGAACGCAGCTAGCTGTGAGAATTAATGTGAATTGCAGGACACATTGATCATCGACACTTCGAACGCACTTGCGGCCCCGGGGCTACGCCTGTCTTTGGGTCGCTTGATGATCAATCGCCCTCACCGGTGTGCGCGCCTGTTGGTTTGCTCGCAGGGCCCACCGGGGGACCTCCATAACCCTAAGTGCAGACCTCGGCCGGCGACGCCGCCCGTCCGCGGCCCCGCGCCCCCAGCTGGGGGTGCGTTGGGTGCGCGTTTGGGCATTGGGAAGGGGGTGTGGTCGGGGGGCGTCCCTCGGAGGCCGCTGGCGAGAGGAAGAGCCTTTGCCTCCAGGAGCAAGATCAAATTTTGAAGCAACCTCTAGTTAGATAATCTCATATTTTCGTATTCTTCTAGATTTAAAATCCAGTTTTCTATCTAAAATTTTGCCTGCAGTTTGCGGACCACTTTAAGTCATGGTTTTGTTATCTTCAGCATTTCAAGCAAAGTGCAGCTACAGAAAAAAATCAATGAATATCTTCACTTCAAGTTAAAGTGCCACTGGGATTATTCTAAAATCAAGTCACTGCGTAACTAGGACAATTTTCCAATTCTAGCCCAAAAGGAAGATGTGGAAGATAAATACAAAGCCTTGAAACTGAATTCCCAAGTACTGTACTTGTAGAACAAAAGCAGTAGCCAAGTGTGTGAAGACAGACATGGCTTCCTGCACCAGCCTCAATCTAAATTTACCACCCCCTTCAGCACTCACCTGGTGGTGGGGAGGTTCCCCTCTGCAGTTCGCTGAAAGCGAGACAGGAATCACTGCAACGCCACCGCTCCGCCGACGCACGCTTTGCAGCGACACGGTCGGCTGGGAGGAGGCAGGGCGTCGTGACGCGTGCGTGTCCGTGCACTAGAGGCCCCCATGCTTGACACGGGTCGGTGAGCTCAAGGCAGGACCCAGTCGGAGTCGCGGGCCGAGAAGTTCAGTCGTTCACCTGAGCCCGAATATATACAGGAAAACGCACGGCCTGGCTTGCTGCAGGCCGGACGGCGGCGGGTCGGGCCGCGGGCGCTGACAGGCTGTCGCGACTGTAATCGCGTTCAGCTGGAGGTGCCGAGTGCAGGCGGCGATACATGGCCCCGACCGGAGGCGCGCTGCCCTCACACGCAGCGCGGCGGCTGCGCCTCGTCCCCCACTTCCTCGCCAGGCCTCCTCCCGGAATGGGATTTGCTTGAAGATTTTCTTCATGGAAGCGATGTCCCCCCAGCAGGAGACTCTAGGGGGGCAGCCGGGGCGCTCCTCTTCCCTGACAGGAGTGTCTCTCATCGCCGGATGCCCCGGCACCAAGACGTTGAGTATGTTGAGCGGGGGCTCGCGCCCTTGGCTGCCTCCGCCCCAGCTCCCTCCCCCACGCGCGCCCACCGCGCCCGCCACCGTGGCGCGAGCTGTACACCGTCGCGGAGATTTAAAGCTCGAGGCTTGTGGCCCTCCGCGTTCGTTTCAGGGCATTCGCGCGTTCTGTCGCCCCTGACGACGACCGCACAGCCGTCTCTCGGTTCACTCCAGTGCCGGCCGCCTTATTGATCTCTGAAGTCTTAACCCGTCTCCGAAGTCTTAACCCGTCTCTGAGCGACCCGCAGCCTAATTCCACGTCTCCACCCGCCGCCGGATCGGCAGCCCGTCTCCTCCCTCAGTCCGGGCCTGGGGCCTGGACTGGGGGGTCACAAAACCCCCGTCCCCTCCCGTCCCCGGCCCC
>NW_007741713.1:0-879 GCF_000696425.1 Galeopterus variegatus | reverse complement strand
CCCCGTCCCCTCCGTGTCCCCTGCGGACGTCTCTGTGCGCATCGCCCCTTGGCAGGGTCATCTCCGAAGTCATCAGGACCGCCAGCGTCTGTGCGATCGCAGCAGCCAGCCACTTAGAAGGTAGGTGGACGGGCTCAGCCCCCTCCCCTGGCCGCGGAGGCGCGGCTGCTCCGCGGTAATTTGGGGATGGGAGGTGTTCCCGTGCCGACCCCAGGTCTCCGAGGTGGTCAGAGTTGGAAGTGCGACTATGGGTGCTAATGGTCGACACTTGGGTACATGGAGGTTTGTCTTGGCCTAGAGCCGGGGGCTGTGTGGGAGCCGGGGGCTGTGTGGGAGCCGGGGGCTCTGTCGTGGGGTCGCGAAGACCGAGGTGGGGCCCTTCGCTCTTCCCCTGGCCTTCCGGACTCGGGCGCAGCTGGAGAGGGATCTGGGTGTCTGTGTGGGCGTGAGGACGGCGCGCGTGTTCCCTGTCAAATCCGGGAAGAGGGATGCGGGCAACTACTTGTAGCGTTGCCATTTCAACAAACACGGCCGCGGCATTCCGATAAACACGGCCGCGATGCGGCGGGAGCATTCCGATCGGGTTCTGGTCTCCTTGGAACTGTTCCCTGAGCAAGTGCACGTGGCCGCTCTTAGACATTGGTTTGGATGTTTCTAGCCGTGTCTGCCACCATCCCCCCCAGCTCCCAGCACAAAACCTTACAATATTGGATATTTGGCCATTTTTGTTCCTCAGCGTGGCGGTGCTCTTCCAGCTTCTCTGGAAAGAAGATGCGATTGCAGGAATTATGTAGCTCTTACTGTGGAAATATCTTAAGGCATTGCACCTATACCTCTAGCTCCCTGCTTGTACTGATCTTACTGTCTTTCATAAATCTT
>NW_007741712.1:20361-25674 GCF_000696425.1 Galeopterus variegatus | reverse complement strand
TTTTTTTTTTTTTTTTTTTTTTTTTTTTTTGCTTAAGCAGCCTCTTCCTCTCGCTTTCCATCCTCTACCAATACTAACCTACCCACAAGCAACTCTATAGTTATCATTTCTAACAGGGTCCTGTGACCCTGCTTTGGAACTGCTGAGAAGTAGCTGATAAAGATAGTAGAAATAAAAACATCACTTACAGAAAGACTTCTATATATGCCTGACACTATTCTGGGTACATTACGTATATCATTCTTGTTCCTAACAATAGTCTGTCAAAGTAGATATTATTCCTACTCTGCGTATAGGAGGGGTTCCAAGTCGGCCACCTGATAAGAGAAGGATCTGTGATTCAAATGCAGGTCTTTCTCACTCCAGACCTCATGCATTTAGTGTGAAAATACATGAACACTGACATTATATTTCTCATCAGACTTTTTGTTTTTCACTTGAGGTACATTTATTCTTTATCTTACCTGGGGCATTCAGTAACCTGTTTTGTCCTCTTGTTAATACCATCCACATTCTCTCTATCTCTCTTTTAATAATAGGCCCCTGATTGAACACAGCACTTTACCTACCCTATATTTAATAAAGAGTAGATAATCTTATGTTTCTTATGTGAAATGTTCTTTTAATATTCCTGCATGTAAAACTGTAATCCCCCAACCATTGGCACAGTCTTAATTAACATCTATTTGAAACAGCAAAGCAATGTTCATGAAATAGACAATAAGTTATTGTTATTCACTCACAATTGAGCACTCAACTAATTAGAACAAATACTAAAATATATATCTTAGTTCCTTCATTTCTTTGCTGCGTAAATCAATGGGAAGCACATTTTAAATGTAAAATAAGTTGGGATTCTTCTTGATGTTCTTACAATATAAATGTCAGGAAAGACTATAAAATAAGACTTAAAGGTTTTATTTTTGTAAAAGTTTTATAATCCCTGGATAACACCCCGTTTATTCATATTATTTGAAGTACATTTATAAAAACATATGACCTTATTTTTCTAGTTTCTAGGGTCTAATTTTCTTTTTCATCCAAAGATATTTAAAATATGTATTTTGAAAAAAGTTATCTAGAATATCATAAGTATGTGCTTTTTGAGAAAAATAACTTTACAAGAAAATTAATTTGTATGATACAAATGACGCAGAGTTTAGACATGAAGGAGAAAATAGTACTGCTCTTCTTCACAGGTAAAATAGAACATAAATTATTTTTAAAAGATAGCCACCAAGAAAGCACATAGTTTTATATATTTTAGGAATTATGTACTCTTTAGTTATGCAACTATAAATGAACCCTTTCTACAGAAAAATGCACTTATGGCTATATATAAAACTATTAGGGGAAAATCACTATTTATGCCAGGAGCTTCTAGCTTTGAGTAGGGTAAAAAAATCATTGATAGATTAGAATACTGAAAATCCCATTGGAAAGAACTTAGGTGGTAAAAAATGTTATGTCTAGCTTGCTGTTGATGAATTAAGCAGGTGATATAAAGGCAAATTGTGAGTCTTTGGCAAGTGGATATGAAGTGTTTTCTTTCATTCAGAGTAGTCTTGAACTCTTCTCTGTTAAACATCTTCATAAACGATATGCAGTTGGTTGTTAATGACATTAATTAAATTCTCAGATGAGAGGAGATATCAAGCAACGAGACATCATATAATAGTACAAAAAGCCTAGGAAAAAAATGGCCTGAAATTAATCAAATGAGATTTAATCTTGAACTGCAAAGACCAGTATTTGATTAAAAAATAGATCCAATAAAAGTTGAAGTAGAATTAAAAATCGGTTTCAATAAGGAGATATTTCCAGTAGTTAATAAAAAGTTGATTTGATATTCTGCAATAGGGTTGAAGAAAACTCAAGCTGTTTTTAAAATACAAATGAATTTGAAGTCCTTATGGTAATCATCACCTAAAGAATTTCAGTATCTAGCAGACCACACTGACAAAGCTGAAATGTCATGGACAGACTTGTGCCTTAGCATAAGATTTATGACTGTCAGACACCCATTCAATAGGAGGAACAGGAGGTCCCAAGAGGAATCCATGGAGAAGAGGACTGAAAAGACAGGCGATAAAAAGAGACCAGACTTGTTATGACAATCTTCTACAAATTCTTGAACCAAACCTTTTTTACTAAAGAAGTAAACAAATAAATAAATAAAATTATGGAAAACAAAATCAACAGAGCAGAAATATGTGGCTTAGATAGAGGGATATAATTTTGATTGTGTTAATATAAACTGCTGCTTCATTTGCAGAACCGGGCATCTTATTCATGTTTGCAAATATTCCAGAAGGTCTGACTTTAACCAGAGCATTTAAACTATTCTCTGTAATGAAAACTCCACCCTTGTTTCTGCAAAGATTTAAATACACTTCTGAAAGAAAATATATTTACTCCTAAGTGTTTCTTTTGCAAGTCTTAGAGTCTTCCCATTGTTATTCTTTGAAGGGGATGCTGCAACTCAAGTTACATAATTACAGATTTAGAAAATAAGCCCTCTATTTTGAGGTTCTTAGTGGCGATTTTTCCTTACTAGTATTAGAATAATGGCGACAGAGCATAGCTGCGGGCGATGATGTAAAGTAGATACCAAACAAGAATGTAATAAGGCTTTTCCATGTTTAGCAAATGTGATTATATGTATTATCTCCAGAGCAGATTTCTCTTTTTTAGTGAATAGAATACCTGGAAGTGTTTGCTTTATAGAAGGACCATAGAAGTGGGCTCGGTTTGAATTATCTCTATCATAACTGATTTAAGTGATCAAGAAACATTGTACATCAACACATCTGTAGGATTACACAGAGTGAGCAAAATATAGTTCAAATGCTGCAAAATTGTTTAGGGTTTTACTACCATAGGTATTCTAAAATGTTCAGAATCACCATATCATTAGATATACATTAAAATCAGTATTTTCTATATGTTCCAAAGTAATTTTTTATTTGATTTCCAGAATTAAAATAAACCCAAACAATGGAGATATCTCTAATTAGTAGACTCATTCTGTTTTTGAGATCCACCACTGAAGGGTCTGAGTTCCTTTTCAATGCCACTGATATGTTTCTGTGGTATTTCAGATATGAAAACATTGTTATCTATTATTACATTAAAAAATAAATGATTTGGTATCTCTAGCTTAATTTTTACTTTAAAAATGTAGACCTCATTCTATTACATAGAGGTTATAATATTCATAGTAATCATAACCTAAAAATTCCAGTGGCTGAATGACTACATTGGGAAATTTGGAGTGCTATAGATTGTTTGGATAATTTTGTGCCTCAACAAAACATGTGAGATGGTCGATTTTGTGTCAACTTGGCTGTACCATGGTACCCAGATAATTGGTCAAACATTAATCTAGATGTTTTTATGAGAGTGTTTTGGGATGAGATTAACATTTAATTGGTGGACCTTGAATAAAGTAGATTGCCCTCCATAATATGGATAAGCCTCATCCAGTCAGTTGAAGGCCTGAATAGAACAACAGATTGACCTCTGCGAGCTAGAGGGAATTCACCAGTAGACAGACAGCCTTTGGACTTGGACTACAACATTGGCTCTTTCCCAAGTATCCAGCCTAGTAGCCTGCTGATTTCGGACTTGCCAGCCTCCATTATCATGTGAGCCAATTCTTTAAAATAAATCTCCTTCTATGTATACACATCCTATTGGTTCTATTTCTTTACAGAACTCTGACTAATAAAACCTGCATGACTACCAGGCACCAACCCAAGAGAAGGAACAAGGGGTCACATAAGGATCCTTAGAAAAGATAATTATATAAAATAACATCTCTTCAATTTCCTTATAATAATGGAAACATACAATATGAATTTTAATTAAAATCTGTTTTATTTTCAGAAGAAATGAGGACCCCTAGAGGTGAATAGATATGATTATCTACTATAATTCCTGTATTCAAGATATATATTTTTAAAGGATATAATCAAAAATTAGATTCAATTTACTAATTTATTGTACCCCACGATGTCAAATCTCTAATTTGTAAGACTGAGGCAGAGAAGCACTTTTCCCATGTCCAGCAACAATTATCCCGTCACTGTCTTTTTCAGTTGTATTTGTACATATCTTCTACTTGAGACAGTAAACTGTCTTTTCAGTTGTATTTGTACATATCTTCTACTTGAGACAGTAAACTGTCATTTCAGTAAAATGTGGTAGTTATAAATACTCATTCTGGAGTCACACTGCAAGAAAAGTTAAGTAGCCTCTAAAACTTTCATGTTCCTCACCTCTAGAATAAGAATAACAATACGTGCTCCACAGTCATTATGAGAATAACATATGTGATGCTTTTAACATAGCATACTGTACAAATACAATCCTTGCTTTTAGCCTCCTTAAAAAGTAAATTTCCATTCCAAAGATACCTGGTTCAGTGCTTTTTATCCGATCAATTAGTCAATAACTATTGCCAATAACTCGCAATTATTGTTTGTTTATGATCCACAAGAATGAATTTTTCAAATTCTCACAAATTCCTTCAAAGTAGGTACTTTCATCCACATTTTTGGATCAGGAAGCTGAGGATCTAAGAAAAATGGCTTTGGAGATCACAGACCACTATTTAGCGGTAGATCACTATTTAGCAGCATTTAGTAGTAGCATTTAATTCAGATGTAAATCAAAACTCATTTTGCTTTGCACTTCACTGTCACTGCCTATTAGATGATTGGTAATAGGCATTTGTTAGTTCAGAAATCACATGGGAAGTTGCCATTGATCACAATGTTCTGTTCTTTTATTTCCTTTTCATGCTGCTTGATGAGATGGTTCTGTCACACTTTGAGAATGAGAAGTCTGGCTGTTCTGGCTTGTTAGACATGGGAACAGAGTAAAAGGGAAGATTATGAAAGTGTGTTCCCCAGTGATTCTTTTGAAGGGAAAATACACTACCCATCTATTGAGCTTAATTTTTAGATTCATCATGCTTGGACAAGATACAAACTCATCTTGGACAGCATCTATCTTTCAATGCCTGCTTCCAGTAAGCTGAAGATGAATTGTGCGTGTTCTGAAGATTATCCCAGCTCTTTGAGTCTGGGATCTTAACCAAATAATGAGCTATGAAAAATTTTCTCTAAAATTAAAAAAAAATATTTTTCAGTATAACTAGTAAATGTTATACTAATATATACCAGAGCGTTGTTCCCATTTACACTGTTAAATGTATCTTTCAACTTTTCATGAACACTTCCTTGCAGGCATTTTAGTTACAGTACTATCAGAGATTGCATGTAAAAGGAAACCTAGACAATATTAGTC
>NW_007741712.1:17863-20085 GCF_000696425.1 Galeopterus variegatus | reverse complement strand
GCATTTTAGTTACAGTACTATCAGAGATTGCATGTAAAAGGAAACCTAGACAATATTAGTCTAGTTTGAAATATTAGTTCTAGTATAGATGGATTTCCTCCTTTATCAAACACCTTTCAAATTTGAGAGTAAAACATTTAATTTCTAAGATGTGCCTAAAAACGTTATCTCAAATTACCACCCTTATCCTATATCTTAATTGAGGAGACTCTGTTCTAGAGTCTGTAGACTGATCTTCTGTAACCAACATATCTGTTACTCTCAAATACAGAATTTTGTTACCAAGTTAAAAATGAAATGATCTTATTATCATTTGTGAGATAGAGGATTATAGCACTTTCTCAAACTTAGGATAATATTGCTATTTTTTTAAAACTAAACTTCTTCTTTGAGCAATATTTCTGTTATTTCGATTTTTGTAAAATTATTTTACATTTTTAAGAAAAAGTAATCATGGCATTGCCTTAAACATCAGGTACAACCAAATGGTAAATGAATGTCATTAAAGTGCCCATTAGGGAACTCATTTTGATTAAAGAGGACATCCAAGCCCAAGGACAGTTGCTGTCATCACTTTCCAGGCTGAAGCAACATCCTGTTTGTGGCATGGGGATGGGGAAGGGCTTGTACGATTGCATAGAGACTTGGGCTCCTTGATCTTTGGGGAGAAATAGACTTAGATATGGAAATAGAACATTAACTGAAAAAGTAAATCAATAAAAACAGCAAAAGAATTTGCAATTTATTTGGGGGAATTTAAAATAAACGTGTATCCCATTAGGCAATAAGAACACAGAAGTTGAGAGGATTGCCTCCTGTGCATGGAAATAGCATCAAACAGGGTGATGTGAGTAGTTACATACAGACGGAGACAAGCCAGCCAGGCAAGGGGTTGTTAAAGACCAGTTTTGTATCCTCTATCTGTTCCTAATGTTAGAAGGGCTTTATCTCAGAACAAAATGACTCTGAGACTTAAGATACATTCTGTTATTAGAAGAGACAGTTGATAACCATCAGGGCTAGAAAAATATTTATAATAGCTTTAAGGACCAAAAGAGAAGAAGTCTCATTAGCTAGACCCAAAGCCAACTCCAAAGCAAAGACTTTTAAATAAAAATTTTAGTTCAGCATTTGAAAAATTTTAAATTGGCCTATTTTTATACTTCATTGTTTTTCTAATTGAAAAGACAGACAAGGCATGAGATGTACTATCTATTAGGAACAGAATCGCTACATTAATTCAATATTGTAGTGAAACCTTAACATGTCTAATTGACAGGCAATGTAAAAATTTGTGGATATGATAGTGTGCTGGGGATATGAAAGAGCTTTCTTCCTACATGTGCTTGAGTTTCATCAGAAATAGAGTCTGTCCTTTTAATCAAACTGGGGAGGGATGGAAACAGGATGTCAGACTATTCCCACTGATGAGTGTCACATCCAGTTTCTACCCCTACGAGAGGGAATGAAACTAGGTTAAGGGGACAGGTTCTGTATTTTTAAAAGTCACCTGCCATGCATTTTTTTCCCCAAATGTCAGGTGGCGGCCTCTATTAGAGGTATACCATATTTCTACCCCTACGAGAGGGAATGAAACTAGGTTAAGGGGACAGGTTCTGTATTTTTAAAAATCACCTGCCATGCATTTTTTTCCCCAAATGTCAGGTGGCGGCCTCTATTAGAGGTATACCATTAATCAAACTAATGAGAACTATGGACGTAACCATCCCTTAACAAAGACATAATGCCTCAATGGGAAAAGGAGCAGATCAGAAGAATTTTATGAAGTGGGCCTTCTCTCATGAACACTTGGATCTGAATCACACCAGTGTGCAAATCAGGGCCTCCCTATCCTTCCAACAGTATGGAGAGGGCATTTTACTGAATCAGAATCAGTTTTACTTATGATTAAGGGGAAAAATCACATTTGCGTTGTCACAATAAGCCATTTCAAATCTATTCTTAATGATCTGCACCTTATTGATGATCCATCAGGTTTTGAAGGAGCTGCTAAAGAGAGAGGAAGTGTGTGTAGGGAATGATGATCCTGCCATCAGTGCTGACACAAAGGCTGTCCTTGAGCCTTTTGCGCATATTGAAACCAAGTTGAGTTCTCCTGCCTTAATGTTAAATTTAGACTAGCAGGAATGGCATGAAATCAAGATTCTATGCCTCAGGCTTGACAAGAACTAAGAAAACCAGCTCTTTTCAATACCTCATGG
>NW_007741712.1:15661-17282 GCF_000696425.1 Galeopterus variegatus | reverse complement strand
AGATTCTATGCCTCAGGCTTGACAAGAACTAAGAAAACCAGCTCTTTTCAATACCTCATGGTAAGTCTAATAGAAGAAAGCAACAACGACCTGGGAGATGAAAGGAATAAGGCAAGTCAGATTACTAACACATAGTGCCCAAGCCATGGACAGAGACTCCCTTGCCTGACTAAGTATCCTGACAGACATCCTTGAACAGGCCTGCCCAATGTGGATATCCATGCTACATCCAAGGAACTGTCTTCAAAAAGAGTTCATATTTGCAGACAGAAATTACAGTTTTTGAGGTTTTAGAAATGTCTATTAAAAAGTTTACTTGATATGAGTCAATCTTATCAAGGTCAAGTCAAATAGACATTTAAAGTTAGAAATAATATACAATGGTTCTTTCTTTCAAATCAATCAGTGAAATCTCTAAATTCTGTGGAAATAGTTCTTAATAAATAATGACTTACATCATTTTAATTGCAGAGTATACAGAAACATTTCCTGTGTTAATTTCTACATAATGATCAGATAGGGCAGCTTAATTTTTGTCTTAATGTTTTGATAATTACTCATACAATATATCTGCACAAAATATATTTAATGATATACAAAGTCACATTGTGCATAAATAAGCAGGTATAAACAAAACCAGTTTACGAAATAATTGAAGTCAAAATCATTATTATACTTGTAAAACCAGATGAATGAAGAATAGGAAAAAAATAAGAGAAAAGAAATGAAGCCCTATCTAAAAGAACCCATGAAGACTTTTGTTCTCTAACCCAGGGGAAAACAGGCCTCTCCTATTCCTTCACTAGATACAACTAAAACTAAGTAATAGTAACAAAACTAAGTACTAATAAATAATAACACTTATTGAGCATTTACTACTTATCATGCCTTATTCTAAACACTAACATTCAACTCAGTTTTCGCAACGACCCTATGAATAGGTACTCTTATTATACTCATTTTAAAACCAGTGAGAAAACTGAGGCAGAGAGAGATTAAGTTGACCAATTCATATAGCAAAAAGTCAGAGCCAGATTCAAATTATGTAGCCTGGACTTGTGTTCTTATTATCTCTGTTGGAGAGCTGGGAGCCAGAAATTGTGTTTCCCTCTTCTCTATTCTAGTGCTGTCCTTGGAAGTTGAGCTGAATGGAAGTCAAGCTTCACCTCCCAGCAAATCAAAATTCTTTTCCTACAGAAGTGTTTAAGTCAGATTGCTTTTCTAACACCGAGTAGCAAGGAGTACTGTTAGCTGCATCTACCTAACACAAGAGGTCTTACCTACTTGCATGATTATCTCCTTCATTTTTCAGAGCTACAAATACAAACACACGTACACAAAGACACACACACACACACAACGGTAGGTTATGGAAGTTGAAAGATTGCTGACATATTTTCTTGGATATGTTTTTCAGTGAAAAAAAGAAAAAAAAAGTGACCGAATAGTAAAGCGAGTCATTGGACACTTCTTCATTCCTGTCTCTCTAATCTCCAGGTGTCACTACCTCCCACATTTTTGAAGAATACTCCTTCCTAGCTCTTTTCTTTACCTTGACACATTCTGTCTTAGTCCATTCAGGCTGCTAGAGCAAAATACCATAGACTGAGTAACTTAAAAA
>NW_007741712.1:14326-15393 GCF_000696425.1 Galeopterus variegatus | reverse complement strand
ATTCTGTCTTAGTCCATTCAGGCTGCTAGAGCAAAATACCATAGACTGAGTAACTTAAAAATGACATAAAATTATTTCTCACAGTTCTGGATCCTGGAAAGTCCCAGATCAAGGCTCCAGCAAGTTCATACCTGGTAGGGGCCCATTGCTCATAGACAGCACCCTCTCACTGCGTCCTCACAGTGGGGAAGAGGTCAACAAACTCCCTTGGGCCTCTTTTATAAAATCATAATCCCATTCATAGGGCTCTGCCCTCAGGACCTAATCACCTTCCAAATGCCCCAGCTCTTAATATGACTGCATTAAGGATTAGGTTTCAACATAGGAGGGACATATTTAGACCATAGCACATATTTAAACATCTTATTTAATGTTTACTTCTCCTACAGTACCTTACTCTAAAAAAAACAAATTCTTCTTCCTTCTTCTTTCCATATTAGTACTTCTCTTCACCACTATCTCCAAGCAAAACCCCTCATCCCTCATGTATGCTGACTCAAGTCTGCTTTAGATAATCCCCAGCACTGAGGTCAAGAACATTTTATTATATAGGGGAATACAGCCTCATTATGTCTGCTTTGGTGTGTTGAGACTGACTGTTTGGACTGTTACTGAGAATTTCTTATTTATTTGGTTGTTTGTTTCTTAATGGACAAATACAAATTGTATATATTTATGATTAGAACATGATGTTTTGATAAATGTGTACAATGTGAAAAGTCTAAATCAAACTAATTAACATATCTATTACATCACACACTTTTTTTGTGATGAGAACACTTGAAATCTACTGTCTTAGCAGGAGAATTTCTTATTCGTGGTGCAAAATAAACTACTACACAACCCTGTTAGAACATCCTCTGCCAAACAAATCAGAATTCCTGCTAGGTGAATGGGTGTATATCAGTATCTGTGCGTTACTTATTTATCTCATTTATTTGGGGACAGAATGATGAGGAATTAGTTCTAAATGCTTATGCTTTTGATTTTATAGTGCTATTATTTTTCTTGTTAACAGAAAAGAGAGCAGAGAAGTAGGAAAGATTTGGCATCACATGCATTCAGAT
>NW_007741712.1:10731-13385 GCF_000696425.1 Galeopterus variegatus | reverse complement strand
CCAATCCTGAAGCACTGAAGGCTGAAATTTCAGGTTATAGTTTAACATCACTTCTGATTCAGGGTTTAGGGGAGGGTAGTCTCATGGACTATGTGACATCAGGCTACCTGTATTTGTCCTAGCCATCCATCCCTGATGATTCCAAGATGAGCATCTGTTTGCTGTGGGCCTTTGAAAGTGCTGAGTTGGGCTATTTGAGTAGCGAAGGGAGTTTTCCTAACAGATAGCTTTGGCTATCTTCATGACAGCAAAGGAACATTTTGGCAGGAAACTACACAACACAGCAGGATACCCTGGTTTGAACAAAATGTTTTTATGCAGTGTGCTACCAGGGGAATTGGTTTGCATGTTGACATTACCACCCACATTTGTAAGCCCTAGTTTATTTCCTTACCAAATAAGTTTATTCTTCCTAATATTTTACAAATGCATCCTGTCTATTTTTAAAATAACTTAATAAATGATTTTTGGTGATTTTTGGTGGCTTTAATCAAGATTTTTTAGCACTGCCATAAGTGGTATGCTGAAAAATGCAGACAAATTTTCTTTTAGAAAGCATTTGATTTTTAATTATATTCTTTCTACATTTAGAGGGCTTTAATCAAGATTTTTTAGCACTGCCATAAGTGGTATGCTGAAAAATGCAGACAAATTTGATTTTTAATTATATTTTTTCTACATTTAGATATAGCATACCCCTTGTATCAGGAAATGGATAAAACCCTTTGATTGGTATATTTCTAATTTTGTTTACTGCAATTTTATCAAGCTCCAACTATGCACAGGGGCTGTGCATGATCAGCAACTACTGATTGCTTTTATCCTAAAAGAGATAAGATCTGTATGCAGATTTTAACACAAGGTAGATGATGAAAGAAATACCTACAGGTAAAATATCCTGGTAAAGTAACCCATTTTAATAAAAATGGGACAAACCAGAGTATCACTAAAAATGGCAGGGATTTCAATTTTGGGCTTACTGAATTTGGGAATTTCAATTTAAGGAAATTTCCAATAATCACAAATCATAATAAAAATCTATACTGACCCTCAGAAATACTTGCAGACCTTAATCAATGAAAATAAACTGTAAATCTTCAGGGCAAGGATGGAAGTCTATCTATTCATGTAACCTCAGAGTTTGGCAAAGGGTATGCCTTCAGTAAATGTTTATTGAATTGAATTATAAAGAATATGCATAAATTTTCATCAATCTTTAGAATGTTGGCATATTTTCACAGATTTGGATCATAATTTTGCTACAACCAAAAGATAATAATTTGCCATTTTCAAGTCCACAGCTTAATGAGTCCTCAGATACAACTGTACTCTTGTTCATTTTTCCATGTGAAGTGGTGACATATATGAATTTAATTTGACTTTGCTAAATGATAATTATGAAAAGTCCGAGCTACGTTTAGAAGTCCATTAAAAGATACAGACTTATGTAGAAATTTTCATAGAAAAGATTGTGTCCATAATGGAGTAGAATTCCACCAAATTGTGCCTTCGTCTTGGAAATTCTATGAGCTATGTAGCACACTAGGGATTTAATAATTCATTCAGAGTAGCTGAAAGGAGGCAGAAATGAGGAACGCTCACAAGAGAAAACTGAGGGGTAACTGGACAACTCTTGATCCTCTTTAGTTCATTTTTCTGTGCCTTTGAATTTACAGGCTATCTGTCTATAACAGCCAGATCCAGCAATGGGTCAAGAGATAGAGGAAGAAAGCAGCTAGAAAAGGTTCTGTTATCACACAGCAAACAAGTACCAAAAGTTGTCTGTGCTGTTGTTTGGAGAGGATTACATTTATGAAGCAGTTCCCACTTTGGTTGTTAGCATTGCAGGATGTCTGTTTTAGTATAAACGTGTTTATTTTGGAGCAATTGCAGCAGTTGTGAAATCTGCAAAATAAATTACTAAACTTGAGATGAAACTAGTGGTTTCCATCCCTCAGTGCAAAGGGCAGAATGATTTCCAGTTGAGATGTTGTTGATTCTGTATTCTGCTCTGTTGAGGATTTGATTTTTACTAAGCATGCTTTCTTTAAAAAATTAACCTAGTATCATACCTCTTCATCTTTACACACTTTGGTCATTCTTCTCTGCCCTATTCCTTGTTAACCTGGCAAACTCCTACCTATCCATTAAAACTTGTCTCAGGCCCTACATTGAAGGCTTCCTTCATTCCTTTGATCAAAATGTATTAGGTACCTTTTGTATATCTCTATTTCTACTTTTAGAATGCTGGCTACATATTATTTCCCATGTGAGCTCTAAAATTAAATCTCCTAACCAAATTATAATATTCTCTATATTCCCAGAATCTAGTACAGTGCTTAAAATACAGTAGGCTCTCAATAAATGCATTTTGAGTAAATAAGTGAATGAATAAAATTATATCTTCTATACTGCCACAACTAATACAGCACCTGATATGTGGAAGAGATTAAATAAAAATGGATTCAACTCAATACCATAAATCAAGTGGTCAGTCAGTAGGTAATGAGAATTATAATCTTAGGTATCAAAAGAATTGCAACAGCCGAAGTCCATTGGCACCAAGACTCAAGCAATTGTAAGACATTCTATAACAGCATGAGGTTAGCTATATAAGTCTTTGAGTTCACCTTTTCTTGACCTATGAGTTTTGA
>NW_007741712.1:3528-9798 GCF_000696425.1 Galeopterus variegatus | reverse complement strand
TTTTTCTTTCAAAATGAAATAAATGAATCTGGAGTTTCCCTTGGTCCTAGGAGAAAAGCAGTTGATTTATGAAGCGGAAGTAGTCAACTCTGGAGGAAGCTGCCATAGCCATTTAACCTCTAGAAGAAAAATAAAAAATCCTTTATATATATATATCTTATATATATTGGCATTTGGAAGATGTTGGAAAATTAATTGAAAAGGATATTTAATACCAAGTCCTAGAATATATTGAGAACAATAAGCTTATTATTTTGATTATGCTTTATCAGGCTTATGGTATAGTAACCATAGCTTTGAATTATTTATTCTTACAAAGGGTTAAAATTAATAATGGGCTCTTAAATTTGCATTATACTTTTACAGTACTCAAAGCATTTCAGAGGAAATAGGTAATATAAATAAAAAATTTGTTTTAATAGATGATTGGGGTAGCAAAAAGAATAATTAATAAGAAATCAATTTTATTAAAAATGGCTGAATTTACAAAAATACATTCTGAGTGTCTATTTTGGAATATGTTGGAAATTCATGCTTAAATATATAATGATGGACCATGATTCTAGTAAGCAGATATCATTGCATTCTAGTCTCCAGCCATACCACACAATCTTTCTACCTGCCCCCAAAGGTGTCTTCTTATGACTCTGTCTTGACGTGCTGCATCTGCCACACATGCTACACTTCCTCCTCCCAACCTTCCAAACTTTTCTGGCTGAGGTTAAGGACAGGGCAGAAAAAAGACAGGTGTTAATAAAGTGTCTATGTTCAAAATATTGAGGTCAAATAAGGAGTGAGAAATGATGTCTATTCTTAGGGACTACTTGGTCTTATGAAAAGACAGTCATCTCCCCAGGTAAGGGCTCTCCCAGGTGATATGTACAGAAAGAGACACACACTAGTTCATAAAGAGCCACCTATATAGTACTGAGGTGTTATAAGTGGCAGCCTTTCCTTGGGGAGGTGACATCAGGGAAAACTTCATGAAAGAAGGAATTCTCCTATGAGCAAGCACATAATCCCAGATAGAAGCGTTTATCATTTATTTACTTATCCATCAATTTCATCCATTTTATGTATTTATCCATTCATTTAACAAATGTGTGTTCTCTATAGTGTGTCAGATACAGTGATTAGGAATATTTAATTTTCGGTTTAAAGGAATTCACAGTTTAATACACCTCACATTATGGAAACAGAAAGGATTCACACCTAACAGTTCTTGGTTTAGGCAGGGAAATTTAAAGAAAGGTAAAGAAATCTTTTATGCAATGGAGATTATCTTTTTATCAGCGTTGGCATCACTAAGATCTTCTGGTAAATGGTTCATGCTATCATGAGTTGTTTAAGTCAGGACATATACTTTTTTGTGCATGTTTTTTATTGTTTACTAGAAGAAGCAGGTGCTTTGGAGTCAGAAGAGCTCGACTTCCTTTTTTATTCTTGTATTAACAGGTTCTTTGTCCTTGAGCAAGTATCTAAGACTCGGTTTCCTTGTCTGTAAAACAGAACAAGCAAAAGAGATAGCACAGGGATGACTTGCAAATAGAAAACCATAACGCAAATGGCATTGGTTAGTGATTCTTTTCCTCCAACTTCTGATGTGGAATACAATATAGAATTCAACAATGTCAAGGAGAACATGGGTTTTGAAAAGTGTCCTACATTAGAAACAAAAGAACTGGGCTCCAAAACTATTTGTCACTTAATTGTCCTGAGCCACAGTTTTCTCGCCTGAAAAATATTCTAAGCCACAAACCTCCTTGATTTCATGAAGAATGCATGCTTTATAACTGATAAAGCTCTATAGAAAACTATAGTGCTGTTATCATCTCTTGAGTATGATATAGTAATGCTATCCAGTTTGGCTTCCACGAATATACATTTTCCCTCTATCTCTATTTTTTATAAATTCTATGCCACACTGTAATTTCTAGAGAATCTAATTGATGGGATTTTTTTTCTAAAGGCTTACTATAGAAAGCCTTTCTTCTCTCCTTGCAAAGATTTTCTATCCNATATCATTGCATTCTAGTCTCCAGCCATACCACACAATCTTTCTACCTGCCCCCAAAGGTGTCTTCTTATGACTCTGTCTTGACGTGCTGCATCTGCCACACATGCTACACTTCCTCCTCCCAACCTTCCAAACTCTTCTGGCTGAGGTTAAGGACAGGGCAGAAAAAAGACAGGTGTTAATAAAGTGTCTATGTTCAAAATATTGAGGTCAAATAAGGAGTGAGAAATGATGTCTATTCTTAGGGACTACTTGGTCTTATGAAAAGACAGTCATCTCCCCAGGTAAGGGCTCTCCCAGGTGATATGTACAGAAAGAGACACACACTAGTTCATAAAGAGCCACCTATATAGTACTGAGGTGTTATAAGTGGCAGCCTTTCCTTGGGGAGGTGACATCAGGGAAAACTTCATGAAAGAAGGAATTCTCCTATGAGCAAGCACATAATCCCAGATAGAAGCGTTTATCATTTATTTACTTATCCATCAATTTCATCCATTTTATGTATTTATCCATTCATTTAACAAATGTGTGTTCTCTATAGTGTGTCAGATACAGTGATTAGGAATATTTAATTTTCGGTTTAAAGGAATTCACAGTTTAATACACCTCACATTATGGAAACAGAAAGGATTCACACCTAACAGTTCTTGGTTTAGGCAGGGAAATTTAAAGAAAGGTAAAGAAATCTTTTATGCAATGGAGATTATCTTTTTATCAGCGTTGGCATCACTAAGATCTTCTGGTAAATGGTTCATGCTATCATGAGTTGTTTAAGTCAGGACATATACTTTTTTGTGCATGTTTTTTATTGTTTACTAGAAGAAGCAGGTGCTTTGGAGTCAGAAGAGCTCGACTTCCTTTTTTATTCTTGTATTAACAGGTTCTTTGTCCTTGAGCAAGTATCTAAGACTCGGTTTCCTTGTCTGTAAAACAGAACAAGCAAAAGAGATAGCACAGGGATGACTTGCAAATAGAAAACCATAACGCAAATGGCATTGGTTAGTGATTCTTTTCCTCCAACTTCTGATGTGGAATACAATATAGAATTCAACAATGTCAAGGAGAACATGGGTTTTGAAAAGTGTCCTACATTAGAAACAAAAGAACTGGGCTCCAAAACTATTTGTCACTTAATTGTCCTGAGCCACAGTTTTCTCGCCTGAAAAATATTCTAAGCCACAAACCTCCTTGATTTCATGAAGAATGCATGCTTTATAACTGATAAAGCTCTATAGAAAACTATAGTGCTGTTATCATCTCTTGAGTATGATATAGTAATGCTATCCAGTTTGGCTTCCACGAATATACATTTTCCCTCTATCTCTATTTTTTATAAATTCTATGCCACACTGTAATTTCTAGAGAATCTAATTGATGGGAATGATATAGTAATGCTATCCAGTTTGGCTTCCACGAATATACATTTTCCCTCTATCTCTATTATTTTATAAATTCTATGCCACACTGTAATTTCTAGAGAATCTAATTGATGGGATTTTTTTTCTAAAGGCTTACTATAGAAAGCCTTTCTTCTCTCCTTGCAAAGATTTTCTATCCCTCGAGATATTCTCTAGGGCATTGAATTTGGCAGGCTTTGCTTTTCCCTTCAACTCTCTAATACCAAGTGTTGTAATTTGGCTTTCACATTCCTTCTATCCTAATTTCCATTTTTCTAAACAGATTTTCCCTAGTGTGCTCTTGAACAGGCAATCATCAGTGGTCACTCTCTACAGTGGCACAAACACATTTTTAACTAGTAGATCTTCAGGTCAACAGCCTAGAGAGCTGCTATTGAGATGTTCTTCTCCCACACTTACCCAAAGCCACAGTGCAATATGCTCCTCTTATTTTTCTTGTTCTTTTAAAATATTCCTTTCTAAAGCTCACTACTCTATTGCTCAGACTGTAGTTTCCAGCTTCCTTACAGGTAAGTTTTAAAAGCCATGATGGCTTTTCCATTAGATTTAACAGACTGCCTGCAGAGCGTGCATTTGTGTCACCAACTCTGAATTCATCATGTACTACCTGAACTTCATGGATTCTAATGGGAGATTATTACAGTGGAACCTTGCTAATTCATGTTAGTGATGAAGAGTCCTGTTTTAAATTGCCACATTTCTCAGTGATAATTGAAGAAAAGTAAAGGAAAGAGAATCTAAAGGAACTTAGCTGATATTTTCCCTCTTTTTCAGACTGCCTGCATGCTCACAATGGGACATTCAAATCATGGGCTTCTTATGGAAATCAAACAGGTGAACAAAAACACTTTTAAATTCTAATTAGTAAATACCTGATGACTAGCCCAGCAGATATATATATAAAGGAAAAGTTACATAATACAAATATACTTGCATAAAACTAAGATAATATTTTATTGCATTTCAAAATGACAACACTTAATTGCCCTAAACTCAATAAAAGTGACATTTAATTGGAGAGCATATTTCTATCTTTACAATCTTTTTAAAATTAAAAATATAGCCAAAGTTTAGTAATCTCACCATGTCCACTCCTGTTTTCCAAGCCACCATTATCTCGTGCCTGGTTCCTTATGACATGTACTAGAAGGTCTCCCCTCCGTGCTGCTCATCAGTGTGTTCTCATCTCAGCAGTGGGAGAAAATCCTGTTAAAATCATTTGGTCACAACTCTCCAATGTTTCCAATTCATTGGGAATACAAGCCAAAGAACTTACGATGGCTCACAAGGCCCTGTATGATGACTTGACACCTGCCCCCATTCCTTGATTTCCTACCTCTCTCTTCCTTACTCACTGTGCTCCAGTAACATTGGCTTCTGCTGTTTACAGAACTTTCCAAGCACTCTCCTATCTCAGAACCTGTGAACTTGGCTTTTCTTTTGGCCTCGTATGCTCTTTCCTTAAAAGTAGCATGACCTCCCTGACCTCTTCTGTACGTTACACAAATGTTACTTTCTCAGTTACTTGCTCCCTGGCCATCCTATCTAAAACACATCTTGTTTCTTTCCCCTTCCTGGATTTATCTTTATCCATACTATTCACTAGAATCTAGCCCAGGAGTTAGCAGACTTTTTCTGGACAGACGCAGGCCATATGGTTTCACTTGCAACTACTCTCCACAGCCATTGTTTCACTAAACAGTGAGAGAGAGTGGGAGAATCAAAGAACATGGCTGTGTTCCAATGAAACTTTCACAAAAGCAAGCAGCAAGGCAGATTTAGCCCCCAGACTGAATTTGCCAATCCTAGATCTAACGGATTATGTATTTTACTTATTTTGTCTGTGTCTGGCCACATTTGGGATGTAAACTCCACAATGACAAGGGTTTAGTTCACCACTCTATCACCACTGCTTACAAAAGTCCCCGGAACACATCTGACTATCAACAAATAAATTGTTCAATGAAAACTTTTCATTTATCCTTCTAAACAGCAAGGTAACAGCTCACATTCCTGAATGTGGACAGTAGAAGAGAACCTCTCCTCACACCTCTGTTCTCACTTCTCTTGGAAAATAACCCAAGGACCATCTGCCACACTCACAATGATTAATAAAGGAAGAAGAGCTGCCAACGGTCTGTTTCCAGATCCCTACTGCTCTGCAAATTCTTGCAATATGACTGAGAATTCCCTTCCAAATTCTGCCAATCCAGGTCATACATGACCCGTTATCCTTATAGCTACACCAAGAAACTCATAGCGCCCTTGTATGTGCACTCACGTGTGGCTGGTGGGGAGAAGCAGAAATTCTTCTCACTACCCAGGAAGGGGGAGTTTGCAAGAGACAATATACTCTTGCTTTCTTTCCTTCCAGCACTTACTTGTGAGAATATGACTTCGCAATTCTCTTACAAGGTAGGAGAGATCATTGCACAGCACAACCATGTTTTTTTATTACTACTTGCAGTGCACTTTTCAGCAGCTTATTCACAATCTTTGCCCACTAGATCTTGTGGGACAGCTTATATTTTCCAAACATGGTGCCAGGTCATTTTTAGACAACTTTATATTTTAAAAAAATATATAATTCAAATTTACTGTGTGCTTCATTAGAATGCCTGTTTAACCTCAGTGTCTAATAAAAATAGCATTTTGAAATTATTATATTAGAATTTGGATTATCACAAAATACAATGATAGACAGTAAAACTTACTTAAATTTACTATGTACAAAACAATGAACTTGGTTTGCAGAGATAATTACTAAACGCAAAAGAAAAAAAGGACCCTTTAATCCCATTCTTATGGAATTACAGAAGGATAACATTTTAG
>NW_007741712.1:1397-2956 GCF_000696425.1 Galeopterus variegatus | reverse complement strand
GTCTGTTACAAGGTAAAAGAGATCATTGCACAGCACAACCATGCTTTTTTATTACTACTTGCAGTGCACTTTTCAGCAGCTTATTCACAATCTTTGCCCACTAGATCTTGTGGGACAGCTTATATATTTCTAGACATGGTGCCAGGTCATTTTTAGACAACTTTATATTTAAAAAATATATATAATTCAAATTTACTGTGTGCTTCATTAGAATGCCTGTTTAACCTCAGTGTCTAATAAAAATAGCATTTTGAAATCATTATATTAGAATTTGGATTATCACAAAATACAATGATAGACAGTAAAACTTACTTAAATTTACTATGTACAAAACAATGAACTTGGTTTGCAGAGATAATTACTAAACGCAAAAGAAAAAAAGGACCCTTTAATCCCATTCTTATGGAATTACAGAAGGATAACATTTTAGAGTTGAAAATTCTTCAGATACTTAATTATATTTCTTTTATGTACAGATGAAGAAAGTGAATCTTTACCCAGAAAGGATAAGCAATCTCCCAAATCATAAAGCATTTCTGTGGTTGGGAATAGAGTGAACATATGGGCATGAAGAAACTGGAGATTATTTTTATAGAATAGCATATCTGCATAATCAAATTAAAATGGTGTAATTGGGCATCCAATGAAACCAAAGCAAGAAGAGGTCACTGAAAGGACAAATACTAGTTTACTAACTCTTAAAAGCAGAGAAGTTATCCTCTTTTAACTATGGCTTATTTCATCTCACAGTAGGGAAACAGTGCTTACCTGTAAAAGTGTAGAATATTTTGTTGGATCTATATAGTGAGAAGCAACATAATATAGTGTTTCAGATCACAGACTCTGGAGCCAGAAGCTTGGCTTTGAATCTTAGCTTCAACNGGGCAGCCTTGGTCCTCCTCCATGGGAGATGTTAGGAGATACTGAAGTGCTTATATGCATGACAAACACATGAGGCTGGAATCAGATTTCCAGACCCCAAATCCAGTTGTCTGCAGATGTCCTTCCTTCCCATGCTGCCATGTCAACACCAACGAGAACAGAAGCAATAGATCTGTATGCATCTCCAGCCTCGGCTTCATTAGCACAATCCAGTAAGTAATGAGAAAGGAATAACTTGTGCTAAGAAAGATGGCTAACCTTTATAAATAAACTGATTATTTGCAAGCATAAAATGAAATTAATTTCAGATTATTAAAGGGGAGACATGAGTAAACTGCAGTTATTAGGGCATAATGCAGTCACATTAATTCAAGTTAGTGAGTAATTATGACTGTTTCCATTTTTCTTTTTAACCATTTAAGAAATCTGACTCAACAGAGTTGTACTAAATGAAATAGCTTTCATTCCACAAAAGGAATGCATTTAGACAAGGTAGCCCCTGCCAGGAAATCATTTATAAAAATCTTATCATGTCCTCTAGGACATTATGTTGGTTTTACATGCACAGAGGCAAAAATCTGCAGAAATAATTTAGTTATTTATGACAGAGACAAAACATATAACATTTTAGAGAAATGTTTTTTGCATTTTTGTGTGTAATTTTTTTCCTAAGTTAT
>NW_007741712.1:0-508 GCF_000696425.1 Galeopterus variegatus | reverse complement strand
ACCTCCTGTCGTTATTCATGCTAGGTGATTTGCCACAGCAGAGACTGTGCAGCTTATCCCCCTGGGGAGGACACAGGTGTGCAGCTCTTCGTCATCACTGATGCACCTGAAAGGAAGCTTTTGTCTCGTTCCCCACTCCATCCCAAGAGCTGTTGTGCCATGATCTGAAAGGTCTAGCAACAGCTAGAGTTTAAACTTAAGAATAACATGTGTATAATTTACTGGCTTTCACTCCAATCTGATTACACCTAAAAATTAGAAGGTCATCAGAGAAAAACAAGAAAATAAATTTGTCTGTGAGGGAATTGTGACTACAGTAATTTTTCCTGATACATTGATGAATGTTGTATAGAAGGTGAAAAAGTGGCAGATGGCATTTTTTATTTCCTTAATTTATTGACACAAGTGCCCTCCAGCCTCCAAAGTACCTTCATCTGGCAGAAATTAAACAAAATTTCAAAGAAAAGGGCAACACAAGACAGAAGCTATTTCCAGTGCTGAAATAGAA
>NW_007741711.1:20988-24281 GCF_000696425.1 Galeopterus variegatus | reverse complement strand
ATAAACCCTTCCTTTTGGCTTAAATTTGGTTCATTCCCAGGAGCCTGCTTTCGACTCCAATCCAAAGTTCCCTTGATAGTTATACAGTACATTTCCATATAAGAGGATGTGGGTGAACCTTATCAGAAAGAATCTTACTGACTCAGACAGGAGAAAGGTACCAAATAAACCTATCAATTCATTCTTTTGGAAAATGATTTCAACTTATTATTTTAAACCTATAAAACTGATTTCCTAATCTCAGTTTTATCTCTTTAGCAACTATAATTTTATTTAAATAAGTATTTTTACAAAACACTGAACACCAAACCCTTTTATAAATAACTTCTCAAAATCTTTGCAAGCATTCTCAGACAATTTAAACTGTGTAAATCAGTTTGAAAAACTCGAATTGGAACATGGTAGTGTTGATACCAGAATGTAGGCTAGACAATTTGGATCTGTTCCAAAGTCAAAAACTGCATCCTTGACCCCAGGCAACTGTCAATGCAGATTCATTATTTCATCAAAGAAGAATCAGGGTTCAATGTGGATTTATATCCCTTATCATCATTTGTGGGTTGAGGGAGGGGTCAAAAAGGAATAAAAAAGAAAAAAAATTATCTTGAGGTACACACCCTTTTGCTGTGAATTGACAGAATTGTATTTATGTACAGAGAAAAAAAAAATCCTTAAAATATTGTCAGCCTTGTTCTGACAGTAGGGAAAATAGTCTGGTGTTGACATCAGCTGGAATATAGCCCAAATCTTTCCTCTTATTCACAGTTGCTGTTTATGCCTACAGAACCCAGCAGAGAGACCCCCATGTTCAGTAGTGAGTTCAGCCAAGTACAGGGCCACGTGGCAAGCACTCCCAGGCCTCTTAAGCCACAGAAAAGATGTTTTCCTGTAAATTCAAGCCCATTTCCCACGAATCACTGCTGCCTCTCTTTTACCATTTTTCCAACTTCTGAGCCTCGTCTGGGGTGTGAGAGCAATCGAGACGGGTAGACATTCCCTAAATAAACCATGATCATTCTCATTTCAGGCTTCTGAACATGCTATTCCTTTATCAGGAATGCATTTCCATTTTCCATACTCAGAAAATTAATACCATCCTTTAAGTCCCAACTTAAGCATCACTGTTTCTACAGAGATTTCCGTAAATTGCCCTTTGTGTGTGTCTGTTATATTCTGTGTTTTCCTAATTTTTTTAGTTAGAAAACTTTACTCACACACAGAAGGGTAAAGAAGCTGTATTAACCAGGGTTCTTCAGAGAGACAGAAAGGATAGGGTATACATAGTGAGAGAGATGAGAGGGGATGGAGGCTGGGAAGTTATACAACAGGCCATCTACAAGCTGGAGAACCTGGGAAGCTGGTTTTGTGGCTCAGTCAAAGTCGAAAAGCCTCAGGACCAGAGAAGCCAATAGTGTAACTCTCAATCCAAGGCCAAAGGCATAAGAACCAGGAGGAACAGGGGTGGGGATAGAGATGAGGGACTCATAAAAATCCTGGCCTCCGAAGGCTTGGAGAGATTTTTCTAAGAGCAGAAAAAGAAGAGTGTTCCAGCTCCAGAAAAGAAGGAAAGAGAGAGAATTCACTTTTCTTGTGCATTTTTGTTCTTTCTAGGACCTCAGCTGATTGGAAGGTGCCTGTCCACTCTGAGTGAGGGTAGATCTTCCTTACACAGTCCACTGATTCAAATGCCATTCTCTTCCACAAACATCCTTAGACATAACCAGAAATAATGCATTATCAACTATCTGGAGTCTAGGACCTCAGCTGATTGGAAGGTGCCTGTCCACTCTGAGTGAGGGTAGATCTTCCTTACATAGTCCACTGATTCAAATACCATTCTCTTCCACAAACATCCTTAGACATAACCAGAAATAATGCATTATCAACTATCTGGATATCCCTTAATCTAGTCAAGTCAACACCTAAAATTAACCATCACAAAGACTTTATTAATCCACAACCAAGAATTCATTAATATTTAATTTAATTTTCTTTCAGTGTTTTCTTCTGTGTGGAATCCACTTTAATCTCTGTTCGTAGTCCTATTTGCTTCCAGCACTGACCTAAGATAAACATTATCATTTGTTTGATTTACATACTTCAAATCCATTCTTAATACTTATGCACACACACACAAACTGTATTAATACTAAACGCTATCGCATTACATATGTTTTTAATTTATAGAAATATCATACCATTCATGTTGTAAACAGTGTATGCTTGAAATATATACATATATATTTATAGCCAAATTTTATTCTTTTTACTTACTATGTGGTGTTACATAATTCTTCTCATGTCTTTTACATGTATACACTGAATCTCACTGACTGACTGTCAGAAAACTTCATGAGATTATTTACTTTACTCATCACTGTTTTTCCCATTGCATAGCACAGTGCCCACTATTCTGCTGACAAATGGTGGAATACTGATTGAAGTTTGCTTTGAAACTGATTTATTTGCCTTGAAATGAGCTTTGTGTATATATTTGGAAGTCTGATGATTAGATTGCCTCCCCTTGCTTTTACTAAACTTTGTGGAATAATTCAGAGAAAATACCGATGAAATTTTGTTGATTCAGGTCTTTGGTCTTAATTTAGTGGGATTTTTGAGAACCTTATTAATGTCATACTGCTGGGCAACTAGTAGGGTATAGCAAGCTGGCTGAAAATGCCTATTGAATGCAGAAGAACTCATAAATAGGGGGCAGTCCTGGGTCTACCACTTGCATTACTTTGGATATGTTACTTCTCTCTAAACTTCAATGTTATCTGTAAGACATGGTGGGAAGTGATAATACTTGACATCCAGGATCAAAATGAAGCAACCCATGTAAAGCTGTTACAGCAGTATCTGGTACATCATGTGAGTAAATGAACATTGGTGGTTATACAGATTACTGACTATTATGATTCTGTACATTCTAGAATATGGAGCAGTGCTATACATGAGCATTTTGGGGGGATAATCTGATTATACTTTCCTTGAGAGACTTTAGAAACTCTTAAAATTTACAAACAATACTCACTCTACCTTTTCTATTATAGTGCAAAGAGTAGAGGCTTTGGACTCAGTCAAAACAGAGTTCAAGGTACCAATAACTGGCTTGTTGTATAATTTTGACAAAGTTATTCCACCTCTCTGAGCCTCAGTTATTCATCTACTGATCACATATTCTATCCTGTGGAAGAATGTCAGACTTCCTTGCCAGTCTAAAGTCATTAACACCTATGCTCACTCCCAGCCTATGAAGGAGGAACCCTGATCAGAAAGCAAGGGCAAAAATA
>NW_007741711.1:15884-20122 GCF_000696425.1 Galeopterus variegatus | reverse complement strand
AGGGTCAAGTCTTCACCATTAAATTTTCAATGAATCTAGTACTGACACCAACCTCAGAGATGTTATGGGATATAAATGAAATGACATGTAGGAAGTATTTTGCTTATTCTCTCCTTTCTACAGGTTTTCATTCTTAAAGATCATGGTAGGAACAAACTCTAAGTAAAATGTTAACGTGAACAATGTCGTATTTGACATTCTCCCACCTACCTCTCTATCCCCTGATGTCTCATCTTCTCTCTGGTTTTAAATATTCTTCATCTAGCTAATAGCAGGAGTTCAGTTTCTAGTTTTTTGTTTCATCTTTGCAAATATGAGACTTTAGGAGTTGTCATGAATCTCAGGACCCTTGAGCAAATAATAACATTTGACAATCTTCTTGCTATCAAACCAGTTAATTATAATGTTTTATGCAAGAAAAACCACCCTATGCAGTCATGATAGAGTATAAACTCTTAAAGAAAGGGTTTGCTTCTTCACCCACTTACTCAGAACCAGGTAATACGAATGACAAGCATCTACTAATAGGATGCTCTTGCATAGATATTCCATTTTAGGGAGGACTACTGAAAATTAAACAGAATTCAAAGCAATGAGTTTCTATGCGGAATTTCAGGTATAGTCTGATGAGAGCAAAATTGCTCAAGACATAATTGTTGACTGATTGAATAAATGGAAAAATGAACAAATGAATGAGAGATATTTAAAAATGTGATGTCTTAACAGAAATCCCTAAACCATTTGAAAATAGTATCTCTGGACTCAATTGCTATTTCAGAACCTAAAACCTCTTATGTATCTTATACATATCTTCATTTTCTAAAAATGCCCATGGGAGCTCTGGAAGTGTAACATATACCAGGATGGGGGAGGGGAATGAGTCACTGACCTTGAGGGACACCTGGAATTTGACCTGCAGACTGGAGTATACCTTTCTATTACAAATGTTTCATTCTTATAGGACTTGTGTGCATTTATGGCTTTAAAGCAGNAAGAGTAGAGGCTTTGGACTCAGTCAAAACAGAGTTCAAGGTACCAATAACTGGCTTGTTGCATAATTTTGACAAAGTTATTCCACCTCTCTGAGCCTCAGTTATTCATCTACTGATCACATATTCTATCCTGTGGAAGAATGACAGACTTCCTTGCCAGTCTAAAGTCATTAACACCTATGCTCACTCCCAGCCTATGAAGGAGGAACCCTGATCAGAAAGCAAGGGCAAAAATAAAATTCCGAAAAACATACACTACTATCCTGGTGTGGGAAGATTTTTATGAGATAAAGTCATTACAACAGATCTATACAACCTTTTCTTCTTTCCACTCCTATATTTGCTGTGGTTTGTGTGGCTATGTCAGAAGTTAGGATTTAGGATCATTTCCCACTGACATATCAAAAATGGGAACTACGTCAAAGACAAATAAAAAATACATGGGGCAGAATTCTCAAGGCAGCATTGGGACCAGGTCTTTAAAAGGGAGATGGGTCCTCAAAAACCTTATGTGACTCAGCCCCCAGGATGCCAAACACAGATATGGGGCAGATACTTGAGCTATAAAGAAAATGTGTGTCTTTGCTTAAAATGTATTTTNCCTTTCTATTACAAATGTTTCATTCTTATAGGACTTGTGTGCATTTATGGCTTTAAAGCAGGAATTCTCTCAGGCTTAAGACATAAATTAAAGCCATATATTGTCAGCTTCAATAAGGGCCTCTGTTTTTCAAGTTTTTTGACTTTCACTTAGAAAGACAACGCTGCACCAGGAGGTTACTCTTTTTGATCAGTCTCAACATTTTTCCAGCCATTCTCAACTCCCCTTCAAAAGAATCTCCCACTAGAATTACATGAATACTGTGCCCCCAAGGTGAATGCAGTGTTCGGAACAACAAAATATTGATTTCCCATTGTGTAACTTCCATTTAATTTAAACCAAAATGCAAGAAGGAGAAAGGGTTAGTAAGAGAGTACGCTAATGTAACCCTTTCCAGTGATCCTTAAAAACTTCACACATTTCCAGTGTTGAGTTTTGTTGACAGGTACTTATTTCGATCACATTTTAGCCTTACATAACTCTTCAAAGTCAAGTTTTTTTAAAAAGATTTTAAATCTTTCTTAAAGCCTGGCTTATTTAGCCCAGGATGATTCCAAGAATTGATATGGTGATCATGAAACCCTAGCTGTTTGCCCAATTCAGTCTCATTCATCATAGTTGTGTTAATTCTTAGGTCCTACTCCAAAATAGCCTCTAAATTTATTGGTTGCTCCATAAATGTATGAAAAAGGCAGTCATCTACCACCTCTAGTAACATATGCTTAGTCTTTGCAATCCTACCATTGTTGTTCCAGTCTAAGAGTAATTGACAACCTGCTTGGGTAATTCCACCATCATACATATTCTATTATCTTACCAAACATTTCCTGACCTGCTTTCTTCCCCATCACTAAAAGTTGATAGCATTTTCCTCAGATATTTTTCTCATTTAACATTATTTTACAAAATTATAGTAAATAAACTTAACATCAGTACTTGATGTCTTTTTTTCTGTCTTGTTTACATGAATAATTGTTGAAGTCCTTGCCATCTTATTGCTATAGATTAGGATATATATTTACTAGATATTTTTCTCAGGTATTATCATTTTTATTATTTGGTGGATAAGGTAGTCACTCTCCTCACTATTAACAATGAGATTTTTTATGTATCCATTTGTTAATCCACTCATTTAAATTTTCACTTAATAATGCAAAAATATCTTACACTTGACTGTGCTAAGCGATTTATATATATCATTGCACCAATAATTTTATGAGGTTGGTCCTATCCTCATTTCACCGCTAAGAAAACTGAGGCTCAGAGATGTTACATAATTTACCAAAACTTACGCAGAAAGGCAGAGCTACAAATAATAATCTTCACTTTCAATGCCTGAGTTTTAACATCTGCATAATTACCCCAGTGGGTTAGCTGGTATGGAGAGAAACAAAAATTTGAAAAGTTACTACCTCCCCCAAACTAGAAATACACAGTAATAGAAGAAAAAACTCTATATACAAATGGTAATACATGGTATAAAGATGATGCATGTCTGGTAAAGATAAAAGTCCTCCAAATGTTAAGAGGCTGAAAAGATTGTCGATGATTCAAGATAGTGGGCCAAATGAGGCTTTACATAAACAGGAGAAAGAAAGATAGGGCAAATCTATTCATTTACCCAACTGCCAGTCCAGGAGTAGAAGCACTATCAGAGAAGATCCTGAGGTTACAGGTTGTTAGCAGGCCCCATTTCTTTCCTCTTCTAATCTGTTAGACTTCTTTCTTCAGTGTTGAGTCCATTTTCTTCAATGGCTTCCAGGCCACATGCTTCCTGGTTTACATGCAGCAAGAAAGAGAAAATCTGCTTCCTTAATAACTCACTCAAAATGCATGGAATTGATTTTTATTGCTTGTGATTGGCCTGACTTGAGTCATCTGCCTATCCCCTAAACCAATCATTGTTGCCCAGAGGAGAGGGTATGCTAATTGGATTAATTTAACTAGGGATTACTGCTGAGTTCTGGAATGGTGTGAGTTACACTCACAAAGCACACAGCAGAGAAACTCAGGATAAGAAAAGGGAAGGGAGTAATGTCCGTCACTCAGGATTTGTGCCTCAAGATCTCACGGTTCATACATGCTATGTACTAATAACAGAAAAACAACCACTTAATAAAAATTTTAAAGTGATAGTCTCTAATCCCATTTACCAATAAAAATGATTTCCTTCAATTTTGGTATATAATGATTCTTTATAAATTAACAATCTACCATCTTAAAAACATGCCTTATAAGTTCATCTTTTGAGCTGTTCTTTGCTCTTGCTGTTCCCCTCCGCTGAATTACCTTCTCTTCTAAATTCTTAGCAAGCCTCAGAGCACAGCTTAAACCCATCCCCAGAAATCCCTGTCTTACAATGCTATCTTATTCTGCCAAATTCCAATACTATTCTCTGAAGTTCACTCACATTTAATATCACTATTTGTACTGTTGGTTATTTATCTTTGTGTATATGGGTTGTCTCTTCAACTCAACGATAATCTTCCTGAAGCCACTCCCTGGATAATCAGGCTAGTTTTATATTAAAAATAAAGGGCATTTGTAATTGCTGTTACGAAAACAGCTCATTTTTGGTAGAGCGATGCTTCTCAACTTATTCAGGTGGCAGAAAAGCATTAAGGTCATTACATTGAAAAAGGAGA
>NW_007741711.1:13397-14341 GCF_000696425.1 Galeopterus variegatus | reverse complement strand
TAGAAGGGAGATGAGAAGTCACCAACATTTATTTAGCTCCAGTTATGTGCCAGGCACATCGTATGACTTCATTGACATAGTCATTTATTCATTCCTTAATGAATATTTTTTGAGAGCTGGCACCTAATGAAAAAATATACTATTGTGATAAGCAAAAACAAATTCCCTACATTTGTGAAGGGTATATACTCCAGTAGAGAAGATAGATACTAACCCAATTCCTAATTGTAAACAGTGCAAGGAAGGAATATAATTTTATCCTCAACAATCCTTTAAGGAAACACACTATCCCCTATTTATAAGTTAGCAGGTTAAGGAACTTGTTCAAATCTACAAGGTTAGTAAAGGTCAGCAGGGCTGCCAAAAATAACTTGGCAAGTGTTGCCCTGGCACGTGTTGTCTCGTGGGGACAGGGGGCATCATTCACATTGACTACACTGTGCCTGAGGCTCCTAGAGTTTTGCAGTATACCACCTGCACCACCATATGCATGGCTTTGAGTCAGAGAGATTAAGTCCTTACTTTGTCCATATTTCCCTAGTTACTGTAGTTTTTCAGGTTAACCATATATGAAATATGTTAGTTTGTCCATCAAACCCATTGTGTATGAAAAGCGAGATATGCAGGCAGCATGTAAGCAATACCCAGAGATATAATTCCCATCCCATTAATAAAAGATTGTTGGAGTGCCCAGTTTATATAAAAAAAACACAGCAGAAAAGATATTCCCTGGTCTCATAGTGTCCCTGGTAGACAGGAAAATAAATGAAATGAGATTGACCATTATGCCACAATGCACTTAGAAGGCATTTTATTAGTAGTAAAGAACTTGTACTTTCTTGTCTTAGAAGCCATATTAGTTTTGAGACATAAGTTCGTAAGCTAACCAGAATGCTCAGATAAGAAAGTCTGAATTATCTACTCTAGGTAATTGTAAGTCACTG
>NW_007741711.1:0-11471 GCF_000696425.1 Galeopterus variegatus | reverse complement strand
GTAGCACTCACTTTGTTCTAGGGGAAAAAAGAAATGAGTGATAGAAATTATATTACAAATTTCAGTAATAGGAATATGGTTTTTACAATTAAAAAACAATAGTGCTGGTTACATTGATCTTAGCATGAAGGGAATTAGAAGTTACTTTCTCTCGATGTGTGCGCCCATTTAACACCCCTAGAAATGACCAAAATGGATTCAACCCCGTCCAATTCCCTAGGCTCCAAGGCAACACATCCATGGCAACAACCAAGAATCATTATAGTTGCTTAACTGTGAAAAAAATAAAAANAAAAAAAAATCAGTTCTATCATCATTGATTGTATATATCATCTATCAGATCTATTACTAGGAGATGGGCATATAATAAAAAATAAAACACAATACCTGTATCTCAGCTTGATGTACCTTGAATGCAGAATGTGGAAAAAGAGCCTGCATGTAGATTATTTATCAGAGACATGAACCCAAGGGGCAGGAGTGAGAGACAGTGGAATGAAACAAACAAGGAGGGAAAGACAACCAAGGATTAATGCATCAGCCACCACCAGAGGCAAATAGTGTTCCATCCTGCCAGACTTTCTAAGGAGACTTATAAAATGTGTCTCAGAATTGTTCATGTGGAAGATAAAAGTGATTTTATCCATTGGCTCCTGCTCTTCAGTTGTCAAGTGTGACCTCATAGACTTGAACTTCCCCACACTAGCAAGTTGCACATGTGTGACTGACACTGGGGTAGCACGCTGCAGAATCAGGGATGCCTTGTGGGACCTAAGAAGGACACTGTCAGATTCACTCTTGGGAGTCTGGTCAGAACCTACACAGGACTATAAGGTGCAGTGGAGAATGAAGAGAAGAGGTGTTGGGCTGCAACTGCTCCACTTGCTCTAGCAATTGCTAGGGTGAAAGGAGGCCACACCAAATGGCGGCTGTTTAAGTTCCCCACTCGCATGGTCCACACAAGATGGCACCTAGAGGAAGCAAAGGGGAGTGTCACTTTCAGTTCCACAAAAATTTTTATTGGTATTTGCGCTTTTCTGCGCTCATGATCAGTGCATGATCAGTAGGCTAAGCATAGAAAAGTAAGGTGCATGCACATGTGACCTTTCCAGTGATTGGCTCTCAGTGTGGAAATCCCTACTTGCTTAGATATAAATACAAGTGCTTAAAAGACAATAAACGGAACTGCTTGACGGAATCCTCACCACGTCTGAGTGTTTCTTTGTGGGCTGAATAGGCAGGCGGTGCACTCACCCACCTTTGGGGATCCTTCTTTGGCTTACACCGCCGCGGAGGGCAACTTATCTGGTCCTGCCTGGTGGGGATAGGGAGTCTGCCCGGGATCACTCGGTGGCCACGGCCAGGGAAATCCGGAGTCTGGGCCTGGCTGACCGAGAGAGCACCCTGAGAAAGAGGAGACTGAGAGGACATGAAGTGGGAGGGAGAGGTTGATGGTGCATTCTGCACTTAAACTACTCACTATTCACAGAGGGAAGGAAGTTAAAGACAAGGGAAATAAGACACTTTCAAAAAATTTTTAGAGATTCATCCTTTCAGAATTATTTATAGAGTGGATGGATTTATAGAGTGGTAGGGATTAAATGTACGGGCTTTGGAGTCAGATAAATTGTGATCTGAATATTGTCTTTATTTCTTACTCCTTGTGTGGCCTAGGTCAACTCATGTAAAATTTTCTCATCAGTACAAGTGGAGATGTGGTAAAATAGTTTCTATCTCATGCAACAATTGTGTATGTTAAATGAGATTATGTATGTGTAGCACCTTGTTACACTTCTTTTCCCTGTGTAACAGAGACAAAAAAAAAAAAAAAATTATGCAATTACTCAAGCACTATGCATGCATTGAGGCCCGGACAGACTGCACTTCAGTAATTTCCCCATTAGGAGGGGCAAAACTGAATGTGTCAGCCCCATCCAAAGTTAGTCTCTCCCTTTTATTGTAAAGACAAGGCAGCTTTACAAGAAAATTCAGTTGATTTAACCATTAAAAAACACAAGAACATGGGCAGAATTACGGCTATCAAATGGAAAACTAGCAACTTAATTGAAATAAGCAAAGTGACATTCCATAATGCAATTTGCAAAAGGTTAAGTTGATCCACCAATAAAAACTTATTCTTAGCAAATACTGTCTTTTTCTACAGCAGTTTCCTCAGTATTTTTACATAATAATAAAGCAACCTTTTTTTTTTTTTNTAGATATAAATACAAGTGCTTAAAAGACAATAAACGGAACTGCTTGACGGAATCCTCACCACGTCTGAGTGTTTCTTTGTGGGCTGAATAGGCAGGCGGTGCACTCACCCACCTTTGGGGATCCTTCTTTGGCTTACACCGCCGTGGAGGTCAACTTATCTGGTCCTGCCTGGGGGGGATAGGGAGTCTGCCCGGGATCACTCGGTGGCCACGGCCAGGGAAATCCGGAGTCTGGGCCTGGCTGACCGAGAGAGCACCCTGAGAAAGAGGAGACTGAGAGGACATGAAGTGGGAGGGAGAGGTTGATGGTGCATTCTGCACTTAAACTACTCACTATTCACAGAGGGAAGGAAGTTAAAGACAAGGGAAATAAGACACTTTCAAAAAATTTTTAGAGATTCATCCTTTCAGAATTATTTATAGAGTGGATGGATTTATAGAGTGGTAGGGATTAAATGTACGGGCTTTGGAGTCAGATAAATTGTGATCTGAATATTGTCTTTATTTCTTACTCCTTGTGTGGCCTAGGTCAACTCATGTAAAATTTTCTCATCAGTACAAGTGGGGATGTGGTAAAATAGTTTCTATCTCATGCAACAATTGTGTATGTTAAATGAGATTATGTATGTGTAGCACCTTGTTACACTTCTTTTCCCTGTGTAACAGAGACAAAAAAAAAAAAAAGAATTATGCAATTACTCAAGCACTATGCATGCATTGAGGCCCGGACAGACTGCACTTCAGTAATTTCCCCATTAGGAGGGGCAAAACTGAATGTGTCAGCCCCATCCAAAGTTAGTCTCTCCCTTTTATTGTAAAGACAAGGCAGCTTTACAAGAAAATTCAGTTGATTTAACCATTAAAAAACACAAGAACATGGGCAGAATTACGGCTATCAAATGGAAAACTAGCAACTTAATTGAAATAAGCAAAGTGACATTCCATAATGCAATTTGCAAAAGGTTAAGTTGATCCACCAATAAAAACTTATTCTTAGCAAATACTGTCTTTTTCTACAGCAGTTTCCTCAGTATTTTTACATAATAATAAAGCAACCTTTTTTTTTTTTTTAACATATCAATCAGTAGGGTAACCTGCTCTCAAGGGCATCTGTCCTTGAGCCAGCAACTTTGCTGTGTTACAATTCTATATCTACATCAGAAACTTTAGCCTGCGGAAAGTTTCCTGTCTTTTGCAAACTTAACATTTCTATATGTAATTTTAAAAGTTTAGGTTGTACCTGAAGCTACAGGGCTTTGGAGGCTAGGCCCTGTGAAATACACTTGCTTTATAAATGTTAGTATACTCCACATTACCAAGTCCGTTTTCTTGCATAAGTACCATATAAAAAAAATTTTAACTACTGTGAAGTTGAAGATTGACATTCTTCTTGTTTTCTTACTTTCATTTTATATTTATGCATCAAATGTTACCATGAAATGTAGCATATTTTTATTATGACTTGAGAATTTCTAAGATAAGAATAAGGCTTCTCATAGTACCAAAGACAAAGTAAGGAAGCTATATTCTGTCTCAAGTCTTCTATCAGAGTTCAAAATAGAAATTATTCTAAGCTTCATTTTTCAATTTACAAAGTCTCTTTATATTCTACAAGAAAAGGCCAGCAGATGATTTGGTTTACTAATTGTCAAACTAACTTTTTAAAAATTTAAGAAAAAAAAATTGATGTTTGGCTAAGCTGTTTCTTAAAACATCAGTGACCCTGATGGCACAGTCTTTATAAGCTAGAAGTTCCCTAAGGCTCTATTGGAGCATTGGGATCTTAACCTATACAATAGAACAACAGGATTGGCAAGTCACTGTGCTGAGATACCACTTGGGGCCAGAATTTAATAGCTGACAACTCATCATGGATTGACAAAAGCAAAACATCATTAACTTGAATCTACAACGTCGACATTTCCGTATGCAAATAGGAGCTAGCACATATGTGCCTATGTACAAGTCTCATTGCTTGTTTAGTTATCTGTATGTTCTTTCCGTCACTTTCCTTTGTCTTTAAGATCCCATTGGACAGGAACCACGTCTGGTAACCCACTTTGCAAAACAAAAACAGGTGTACAGATTGAGGCCTTACTAAATGTTTTTCATGGTAATGATGGTGGTATTGTTGATTTTCTCTCTGATACAAGAGTAAAATCTACAATGTAATGTCAGCACCCAGGAGTGAAAGAAGAGTCATAGATAATATGTTTCAGCAGTGGGACATGAAAGTTACTATATATTTATATAACAAGGATGGACTGAACTGACCCTAAGAGTGGAATTGCTAGAAAGAGCACTCACCCTAATTTTCTATATATTAGACATTATATATCTATATTTCTATATACAATATTAATTCTTATGAAAGACGTTTTCTTTATTGCAAGCTAGATAACTCTTTCATGTTTATTCTGAGGATGATGATGTTGTGAATTTTACTTTTTAGTGTAAATCTTTTTTGATCAGTGATGTAAAAAATAATTATAGCGACAGACTGCCAGCGTACTTCTGGCCCATAGGGAAATGATTTAAACTCTCCAGCATTAAGTTCTTCTTGAGTAATTGTAATCTATCTTACAGATTTGTTGTATGGATCAGATGAGATCAAACAAGATAATACAAAGTACTGTAGAAACTTAAGCTATTGTTGTCCTCCTAAAAATGTGTCCTTTGGGCTGGGCTTAGGTAACTTTAGGGAATAGCCAATTATACTCTTTTCTTTATGAAAATCTGACCTGTAGAACACACCATGAGGCTCCACAGCCTCTTCTGTACTCTACTTTCTTTCTCCATGTTCTCCAATAATCTGTCCATCCTAGGCTTGTCTTTCCTTTTCTGTTGTGTATACAAATGTTGTGTGTTAAGAACAAGAGATGGACACCTGGTTTGCTTCTCTTGGTTCTATCACTCTAAGATTTTGCTTTGAGCACTGCAGCTGGCATTCCTCTCCTTTCTTTTCCTTGCTGCCGAACGATTACACAGGGAGGAATAATGGAAGCTTAAACTCTCCAATCCTGCTTCCTATGTACCTCGAATCCCTGTTACCAAAGGGGAAACACAAGTTTTTCAAACTCAATTTTTGCCGATGAAAATTTTGTTCAATTTCACAGCTTGACCTCAGAATTTTCCCAAGTGATGGTTAATTCCATTCCCTTGCTAAACAATGAACTAATCTACAAACATGTTTGGAAGGCATACTTAGAAATCCCCCACACTTTAGTATCAGATAAATGTAAGAGAAGAATTTGTTAAGGCAGCCTCTCTGTCATTGAAAATACTAACATGAAATAATTGTAAATTTGCAGAGAATATTTAACATAGGTCAATGGAATATACTGTTACTAAAATGTAAAGTTTGAGGTACAGATACTTATAGCAATGGTAGCATTTAAACACTGAAAAAACCAAGATAGAAGTGAAGCGTGCATGTGGCTGGAGGTTGAAAGCATATTTGTTGGAGAGAGTGCTCAACTAGACTGTTTTCCTCTCATGCATTATATTATTTTGCTTAGAATTGATTTTTTAATAATAACTTTTTTGAAAACTTATTCCTCTTATTTCCTTGTTGGTTACCTAAACCACATAATTCCAAGCTCCTTTTTCTTTCCTTAGTTTACTGCAGTCCAGATAAAAACCCTTTCTATAGGTCACTTTCATTAAAGGCGTTATAAAAATAAATGACTTGTAACAGGTAGGGAAAACACGAACCAAGGAGGGGTGGACTAGAATCTTATTTCCCAGCAGTGCCAGAGGAAATCATCATGTTCTTTGAGGTTTTATTTTTGTGTTCAGTTCCGGCCAAATAACCTCCCCTTTGTCTCCCACCTCCCCTCCCCCAGGTATCAAGGGCTGATACTGAAAGGGACAAAAAGGCAGGAGAGACCTTTTCTCCCTGGAAAGGGTTTTGGAAGTGAGCTCGTTTATTTAATCCCTAGGCAAACCTGTAGTCAAGCTAATCAGAATGAAAGAAGCAGCTTCCTACATATGAGCTAGGACTGTGAGAAATTGTTTTTCAGGGTGTTTTATAGCCAAAGCCCTTCAAGGATGTGGAAGAGCTCTCCAACCAGGGGCACGAATATTCAAGGAGAGCTTATTTGTTTTATGGTTATTTTTATCCCACAAGAAACAGCTCAAATTTGCAGACTATACTTTTTGACTATAAAGTGGGTTATTTTTCAAGATGCTGGTGCTTTCCCATAACAGATGGAATAAATAGGAGAAAATGCTGAGAATACACCACTGAAGTTCTGATTTATTCAATCATTAACAAAAAGAAGTGCAATTTCAATGGTAGTGGAATGAAAACCCAACTGTTTTTGCTTTCCTTCTGAAAACTTGTTTTCTATGGAGAATGCTGCTCTTAGGCAAACACCTATTTAAACTTCCGCAATGTATAATCTTAACTTCAGGCACCATGGTTTGTATAGGTTCAGTAATTCCTAATACCTCTGCAACTAGGGATAAAATATTAACTTTCAATAATATAAGCATTATCTGCAGTGCAAATACTGAAAAAAAAAAGTTACATTATTTCCCAGGAAAGTTGTTATATATAAAACATTTTGTATGGCCTTTCAATGCTTCTCAAGGTAGCTGCTTTGCAGCTTGTTAAAGAAAACAGACCATACATTGCCTTTGGAGACTTGTCACTAAATAGACAACCAATCAGTCCAGTGTGTCTTTCTTAGAATACAATTAAGAAGGAAGGGAAAACAAAAGCCATTTAAGTGCAATAATGCTTAAAATAATCTTAGGGAGGCCACTTCCATGTTGGAAACCACACTAAATGCTTCTTGGAAAATTATGTGAATATAATAAAGCCAAATAAAATATAGCTAGAACTTTATAAGAAAAACTAAAAAAGAAAAAATCTGTGATATACACATACATAAAAAAAGTCCATGATACACACTCATATGTGTGCACACACCCACGCACACACACAGGATAGGTAAGAAGGTGGAACAATTATCTGTTTTGTATGTGCATCACAATAAATTTGTAGAATGTGATGATTTCAACTTTTCTAAGAACTTGTAGTCCTTGAGCTGGGTGGACTAACAGAATTCATTGAATGTGGAGCCTACAACCTGGCTCTGTTGTTAATCTACGGCGCAATCTTGGCTAACTTGTTTTTTTCACCCCTAAAATTTCTTTTTTGTGGAATTTGGTAATTGGACTTCTGAATGAATGATAAGGGAGTTACTTCCAGTTCTAAAATCCTACAATTTTAAGGTTTATTTATTTATTTATTTATTTATTTTCAATTGAGTTTTTCTTGTCTATTAAATAAAAAGAAATCAACATAGAAGTATGTTTATGACGTGCAACCACATATATTTAGCTAAAGAGATGTTTATTGCAGAAAGTCTTCAGCTTCATCCTTAATCATCTTTAGTTCACATCGGATGAAAAGTTTTCCAGTAGCAAAATGGCAGTTATAATCTATAAAGTCTAAAATGAAGATTCGGTTAAATCATTTTATAGGAGATCTCATTGAATAGATTTGACTGTCTCTTGCTTATCCTTCTCTTTGTTCTTTTATCTGTATCCTAGTTCTTTTCTTAAAATCTTAGATATAGAATGAACCTTCATGGTAGTCTTCCCAGGAGTTTTAACAAAGCTGTGTATATACACAGTCTGGTTAAACATTTTAAATCTACATATTCTGAAAGTGGATGTAGCTTCTCCTGTCCTAATACTGTAAGCAGACTGCAATGACATTATTGCTCAAACCAACAACGTCTTTTAAAATGTGCTCCCCATTTCCTTTTCCAATCCACTGAATAGCTGCAGTTATTTTTAAACCTCTTTAGTTCTCTATGCACACACAGTATCATGCCTATCTCTTAGCACAGGTGTGTGTTTTGTTGGGGTTTGTTTACAATGGCACAGCTTGATTGTAAAAGCCCTGTATTACGAATAACCAATGCCTGAAATGAAGTGGAACCTTGATTTATTTGGGTAGGACTGTTTTCCAGGGCTGTAAATCATATTTTGGTGTTCATTTACCTTTGCATTCTTTTTGAGCCACCAGCACTGAGGCTGACGAATGGGAATCAAATGAGGTGTGCTAAGTGCTTTCTGCTGGAGGGTTTCCTCTCCCCACGTGCTGGGCTTTGATTTATCTCTGCAATACATCACGCAGCTTATTTCCCTTTACTTACTTTATTTAGTATTGTCACAAATAATATCAATTGGCTGTTGACTATGAACCCTAAACAGTAGTAAATTAATGAAATAAGCTACATCTACAGAACTCATCTGTCCCCAATTTGATCAGAGCCACTTTGGTTGCACCAAGACATGTACTACAGATGAACTTCATTTATTAAACAAGCAGCTTCATGAATTCTTTGTAAATTGTTATGCATGGTATTTGCAGTGATTTTAATGAAACACTTAAAGCTGACTCTTTTATATCTCAATCACTCTGAATATTTTATGCTTGTGGAAGAGGCATTTTCAGTCACCCTCTGACTTTAGTTTAAATAACTCCATCTGAAGGAGTTGTCCATTTATGGAAGGGGATGTTCTTTCTTTCTGTTTCTAGGAAAGACAATAGGGGCAGGGAAGGGGCACAGGACTTCCTTAGTATAAAGTTTTCATGTTGCATGAGCTGTGGTTAAAGTTTCCTCACAGCACAGAGAAGACGGTCATAGCTCTGCCCAGGCATTTCCATTCCCATGTCCTTCTGCCACACTAGCTTATCAAGAAGCACTGCAGACCACAGGAATGCAAAATTCCAAGTGGTCAAGTTACCTTGGAATTTGGAAAGGTAGGTTTCACAAAAGGAATGGGCTTATAAAAAACCACCTGAATCATTGAAATAGATAATGTCAGGGGCGAACCAAGTCCCAGAAAAAGCGCTGCGAGGTAGATAAAAACCATAAATCAAAAACAGGGAAAACATAAGCTAGTTCAATATGAAACAAAGTGACAGCCTCTGAGCACTGAGGAAACTGCCACAAGAACAGGAGAGGGGGTGAGGGGTACAACATGGGAAACGTATCTGGAGTGAGATGGGCTGACTGTACAACTTCAGTGAAGGGCAAAGTAGAGGGACAGAAAAATCGTGGTGAGTGAGATAAGAACATTCCTAGGAAGTATCCCTATGAGACTAAAGCAGAATAAAAATTGGAAACATTTGGAAGAGATTGTCTTTTTCCAGAACATAAATGAAGGTGGGTGGTGGTGATGTAATGCAGAGTTATCCTACATGCCTCTGCTAAGGACATATGCCCTCCTCATGAATCCACTGCAGTCAAGATCAGATTAAATAGCTGTGAGACCATCACAGCAATGCTTCATGTTAAAGTTAAAAGTATATTCAATATCCCTGTTTTAATAAAGAATTTGATGCATGCCAGTACCTCAAACCCTCACATGTTTTCAAAGACATGTAAAGCCCTAGGATACTAGAGCTTGCAAACTGGAAATGAGGGAATTTAGACAGCTCAGTCTTACGGATTCTGCTAGTCAAGTTTCCCAAGAGTTATTTTACAATTTTTTCCACATATAGCTATAATTAAAATCCAATTCACTGGTACCAGTTCCTTATTTTAAATAAAAACTTCAAGTCCATTAAAACAGTCTCCTAATGAGAGGAAACATGGAAGGAAGGAAGGGCCCAGTGCATTGTTCGGCCCTGCCACTTCCACTCGTGGGCACTGATTATGAGCACAGGTGTGGGTCTGACCTCCTTTTGGTCCCTCATGTTCCTTACAGGTTCCTGAGGAAATGAGCCAATGTCATAACTCCTATACTGAGCAAGAGCTGAAACCCCTCACTCTGGAAACTTTAGGACGTCTCAGTAACGACGAGTCAGCTGACTACCAACACTCACTGCAAGACTATGTGGACGTCCTGTTTAAAGAGGTCGAAGAGAAGTTTAAAGGGCGAGTCAGCTTCTGAGCAGGAATTAGAGTTCCTACTTCTGAAGAAGGCAGGCAGGCAAGCTTGCAGTTCATTCATCTATACAGCTTATTATTATTGAGTGAGTTTTTTGTCCTACATTATGTAACATATAAATTCAATGCAATACTTAGTTTGAGGACAAAGGAGCTGGAAAATATGAGATAAAATACATCAAAGTCAGCATGTCCCAAAGTGAATTTCATGGCAAAGTGATATCTTGGTCAAAATTGTTTGAGGAACAACAGCTACTCTAAGCTGAGGTTCAGAGGAGTTCTGCAGTAAGGAAAGTGAGTTCTTCAAAAACACATCGAACTGATGTAACTTTTTTCATATAACACCTATTAAGAGACTATGGCACTAGTGTCCCATGAAACGCATTTTGGGAAATGCTACTGTCAGGATTTCTGCAAAATTCACCCACAAAGTCTAACTCTTCTATGGATTATAGATAGAAAAAATGTGCCCGTGAGTGGAAATACCCACAAGGAAAGCAAGGTTTATGAAGGGAATTCTTAACTCTGAAGTCTGCAGACATGACTGATGAGGGAATGAAAATCTCATATTGGGAGTTCCCAAACTCCAGATATGTTTTACTTTTTCCAAAACAACTTGAAGTTGTGAGCTAAACCTTTAGAATGCAGTAACATCATACCAAAAGAAAAAAAAAATGCTGCAGATACGATACTCAAATTAGCAATGCTCTTTTTCTCTCTTTTGGAGTTGTAGACATGACTGAAACCCATTTATAAAAATTGTAATTCTTGCTCAACAACTTCCCTTATCTAAGTCCCACAGCCTCTATACCAATCAAACCTCTGAAATCTCTCTCTGAGTTCGCAATGATGCCATTCTGATTTATCTCTCTTGATTTCTCAGAGGCATTTGATAGTGTTGATTACCTTGAATGTGTTTCTGCCCAGATCCTCTGCACCATGCCAGCCTCATTGTCCTCCCACCTCTCTGGTCACTCTCTTGGTCACTGTCTCCTGATCCAATGATTTCACTGTTCCTCTCATGCCACAACATCCAGATTCTAATCAGAGTCCACACCTAGTCTCCACTTTTCAGCTCTCATCTCCAAAAACATGCCTGCCCCAATGTGTATCTCTATCCAGCTCAAGAGCCATCTTTGTATTTCCAAGTATACCAGAATATTTTCTCTCAAATAATCTTCTGACATATCCATTTTAATAAGTTAACACTAAGCTTACCATTTACTCTAAACCAGTTTCATTTAATGATGACCTTATTGCTTTATGTAGCAATACCATTTTTTTTCACTTGGTAAAGGGCAACTAAAAATGTTTACATTGTGTAATGATAAAATAAAAT
>NW_007741710.1:19999-24282 GCF_000696425.1 Galeopterus variegatus | reverse complement strand
TGCGTTGAATATGAATGAATAGAGGACAACCTTAAATTGTTCCCAATCTTAGGCAGAAAGGATTACTCTTTCACCATTAAGTATAAAATTAGCTGTAAAGTTTTTGTAGATCATCTTTATCAAGTTGAGAATGCTCCTCTCTATTCCTGTTTTTCTGAGTTCATCAAAAGATGTTGAATTTTGTCAAATGCTCTTTCTGCATCAAATAACATGATCATATGATTTTTCTTCTTTAGATTGTTAATACGTGGATTATACTGACTGATGTTCAAATAAGGAACCAGTCTTGCATTCCGGAATAAACTTCACTGGGTTATGGTATATAATGCTTTTTTATATATTGCTGGTCTGTAGTGGGTTTTTTTTGTTTTGGTATTGCCGTTTCTGAAGTTGATACCAGTATAATTCCAGCTTCGTAAAATGAATTGGAGTATGGTCCCTCCTCTTCTATTTTCTGAAAAAGGTTGTGTAGAATTGGTGTCAATTCTTTTGTAAATTTTGGGTAGAACTTTCCATTGAAAACATCTGGGCCTGGAGATTTCTTTCTGGGAGCTTTTTAATTAAAAATTCAATTTCCTTAATAGTAGTGACAGTTCTTTTTTTTTTTTCTTTTTGAGTCATTGGTCCATTCCATCCATATCTTGGTCCAGTTGTCAAATTCGTCTGTAGAATTGTTGATAGTATTCCCTTATTCACCCTTCCCCATTGATAATATTCCTTTTTGATGTTTGCAGGATCTGTAGTGATATCCTGTTTTATTCCTGATATTAGTGATTTGTATCTTCCATTTTTTCTTTTAGTCTTGATAGAAGTTTGTTAATTTTGCTGATTTTTTTTGTAGAACCAGCTCTTGGTCTCTCTGATTTCTTCTGTTGTTTTTCTGTTCTTAATTTCATTTCTCTCTGCTCTTTTTATTCTTTTCTTCCTTCTGCTTGCTTTGGGTTTATTTTGATCTTTTTTCTAATTTCTTAGTACCATAAATTTCTGTCAACTCTGCTATCTCTGAGTCCCACAAATATTGATATGTTGTATTTTCATTTCCATTCAGTTTGGTATTTTCTGTGAGGCTTCCTTTTTGACCCAGGGATTACTGAGGAGTTTGTTGTTTAGTTTTTAAGTGTTTGGAGACTTTTCTGTTATCTTACTGTATCTACCTTTCTTGACATCTTTCTAGTTTAATTCCCTTGTGGTTGGAATGATCTCTTTTAAATGAGTTTTTAAAAATTTGTTGAGGCTTATTTTATGTTATGAGATATAGTCTATCTTGATGCATGTTCCACTGACACATGAAAAGTAAATAAATTCTGCTACTTTGGGGTGCAGTGTTCTATAAATGTCTATTATATCTTATTTATTGGTTATGTTGTTGAGTTCTCTTATATTCTACCTGATTTGCTGACTAGTTGTTCTGTTGACTGTTGAGAAGGGAATGTTGGTCCCTCTAAATATAAATGTGGATTTTTCTATTTCTCCTTTCAGTTCTATCATTTTTTGCTTTATATATTTTGCAGCGATGTTGTTTGGTGTTAGGATTACTATGTTCTTCATGGTGGATTGAACCTTTTATCATTATGTATGTCCTTCTCTGTCCTTGGTAATTTTCTTTGTTCTAAAGTCTACGTTATCTAATATTAAATGTAACTATTCTTACTTTTCTTTCATTAGTTTTTTCATGACATATATTATTTCATCCTTTTACTTTCAACCTGTCTATGCTGATATATTCAAAATGAGTTTCCTGTAGACAGCATGTTGTTTTAATCCATTCTGCAGTATAAAATTAGCTGTAAAATTTTTGTAGATGATCTTTATCAAGTTGAGAATGCTCCTCTCTGTTCCTGTTTTTCTGAGTTCATCAAAAGATGTTGAATTTTGTCAAATGCTCTTTCTGCATCAAATAACATGATTATATGATTTTTCTTCTTTAGATTGTTAATACATGGATTATACTGACTAATGTGCAAATAAGGAACCAGTCTTGCATTCCGGAATAAACTTCACTGGGTTATGGTATATAATGCTTTTTTATATATTGCTGGTCTGTAGTGGTTTTTTTTGTTTTGGTATTGCGGACCGGCAACGGGATCGCAACCCTCGGCGTTGCTCCCGCGCCTCGCTCAGCCAGTGAGCGGGAACCGGTCTGCATGTGGGATCCGAACCCTCGGGCGGGAGCGCCGCCACGCTTCCCAAGCGGCGCACTGTAGCAGTGCGCCACCGGGCCGGCCCTATAGTGTTATTAAGCACATCTCTTTGTATAACTTTTTAACTGTTTTCTCTAGTTGTGACGTTATATGTACATAACTTATCACAGTTATTAGTGTTGACATTTTATCCATTTACATGCAACAGGGAAATGTCTCCTCCCTTTACATCTGTGCACTCTCCTCCATTTACAACACACACGCATCATCAGGAACCCCATATACACAGTGTTATGATTTTTGCTTCAACCACTAAACATAATTTAGAAAAAGCAAGAAGAGGGAGCCTACTGTATTTGCCCAAATTTTTGCCTACTGTGTTCTTTCTTCCTTCCTGATGTTCCAAAGTCTTTCTTTTATTGTCTCCCTTCTATTTTAGCCACTATTTTAAGGTAGCTCCTCTGATGACAAATTGTCTTAGTTTTATTCATCTGAGAATGTTTTTATTCCCCACTCATTCCTGCAGAATACTTTTACTGGATATAGGATTTGGGGTCGACAGGTCTTTTCTTTCAGCACTTGAAAAATGTGACACTTCTTTCTGCTCTCCCTGATTTCGAATGAGAAATCTGCTGTCATTAAAATTGCCTTTCCACTATAGGTAAGGTATCATTTCTGATTTTGTTTCCAAGGTTTTTTCTATTTCATTTCCATTGTTTATACAATGTGGCTTGGTGTGAACTTCATTGGGCTTATCCTTTTTGGGGATTCTCCCAGCTTATTGAAGTTGTAGGGTGTGTTTCTTGCCAGATTTTGAAGGTTTTCAGCTGTTATTTCTTGACTTACTTTTTCCGCCCTGCCCTCTTCTCTTCTCTGGAACTTCAGTGACTCAAATGCTACATCTCATCATATAGCCACATAGTCCCTGATACTCTGTCCTACGGCCCCACCCGCTTATTTTCTCTTCTCCAGACGGGGTAATTTCTTTTATACCTTCAAGTCACTGATTCTGTCCTCTCTCTGCTCCTTTCTGTTGTCAGGCTGATCCACTGAGTGTTTTATTTTGTTTATTGTATTTTTCCAGTTCCAAATTTTTAATTTGGCTGTTGTTTCTCTGCTAAGACCTTCTATTTTTAGTTAAGACTTTCTCTTTTTTCATTTGTTTCTAGAGTGCTTGTAATTGTTCACTGAAGCATTTTTATGATGACTTCTTCAAAAATCTTTGCCAGATAATATAAACATCTCTTGGTTGGCATCTTGGTGTTTGCATCTACTGATTATCTTTTCACCCAGTTTGATATCTTCCCAGTTCTTAATCTGATAAGTGATTTCCAGTGAGAATGTAGACACTTTGGTTATTATGTTATAAGACTTTGGATCTTATTTTGACCTTCTCTTTTAGATGAGTTCCACTGATACCACTCTGGCAGGACAAGGGGTGAGGCACCATCTCATCACTGCCAGATGTTGGTGCAAGTACAAGTCCCCTACTCAGCCTCCTTTGACAAGTGAGGAGGGGACTACTTGTTACTGTTGAGTAGGGTTGGGAACTTGAGCTTATTGGACGTCCACTTACACACTCCTGACTGGGAAGGATAGGAGTCCCCCGCGGCTGCTCCTGACACTCTGGAGGGGGTGCATGTTACCACCTGTGGGAAATGGAAGCCTGCATTCCCTACTTGCCCTTCACTGACACCACCACAGAGGGGCTGTTGTGTCACCTCATTCCAGCCTTGTGAAGGTGGAAGTCTAGTCTCCCCACTTCGCCTTTGATGGAATAGTTAACAGTGGGGCAGTTTTTCTGTGGTCTGGAGTAGAGTGGTTACTATCTGAAGGTTTTTGTTCTGACTAGGCTGCCTCTTTGGGAGTTCTTTAGTAGAGAGAGCAGGGTTTGGGAGGGAGGGGTGCTTTTCTGTGTATACTCTCTTGGGTTTCCAGGTTGATGCCTTCTTTAAAAGAAAGTCCTGTAGGGGCCAGCCCGGTGGTGCACTGGAAAGTGCGCCGCTTGGGAAGTGCGGCGGCGCTCCCACCCGAGGGTTCGGATCCCACATGCAGGCCGGTTCCCGCTCACTGGCTGAGCGAGGTGCGGGGGAGCAACACCGAGGGTTGCAATCCCATTGCCGGTCCCTGGTCCGGTACAGG
>NW_007741710.1:12921-19076 GCF_000696425.1 Galeopterus variegatus | reverse complement strand
CCGTGGGCGGCTCCTTGTCGGGGAAAGGGGCAACACTGAGGGTTGCGATCCGTTGCCGGACCCGGAAAAAAACAAAAAAAAAAAAAAAAAAAAAAAAAAGAAAGTCCTGTAAATTCACCACCATGTTGTTTCTTGGGTCTCGAGGTCTTCGTAGCTGGCCTGTCTTCTTTTCGCCATTTTTAACAGTTTTCTTTGTATGTTGTATACATAATGTCCAGGGATTTTATTTTTACTCAGTGGGAGGAATAGGAAAAAGTATGCCCTACTCCATCTTCCTGAGAACAGAAGTCTAGTGTTGACCTTAGAAAACAATAAGCACTGTAATTTAAAAAAAGTTTGTAAATGTGACAGCTTATGGCAACTCTTAAGAGCAGAATGCGTCAGGGTTTCCAGAACGTTACACAGAGTGCTGTGTGTTTTAGTCATTCTGAATGATTTATAATTGTCTTGTTCCAAAGTTGATTCAATGGAATCTTAAAAAATAAAGAATAGTACGGTAAGCAAAAAGTCAAGAATTTAGAGCAAGTGGAGAGAGGTTATTTAAAAATGCACGTAGAACAAACCTTTTGACAGTAACTTGAACATAAGCTTGTTCTACATCCTGAGCCTCAAAGTAGACCTCCTTCAAAATCTCCATGGATTTGAGCACAGACCCTCAGTGCAGGGGAATGCTGTGTGTACCACCCGTGGTTCTCATACTGGCAAATGACTTCAGAACAGAAAACTAGAAAATGTTTTTGCTTTTGTGTGTGATATTTCTATCCCTGACTCAAAGCTCAGCCACTACCTCATAAATAACATACTTGGGATAAAGCTCTTGTCTGTATGGATTGATCTTTTGCCTGTTAACCAGTAACTTTGGTGATGCCCATTAATTACAGTCCTAGAGAGTAAACTCATCTGAGTGCAAAATGAGTTTCAAAGAACTTCCAGTAACTTGCTGCTTCTTGCAAAGTATAACATCTCAATACATTTGACATGAAGAGTGGATTCAGATGGTGTCAGTGAATTTCTCAAGAGAAAATACCAAGAATGACATATTCCAGCTAGATGTTGAATGCCAGGTCCTAATTCAGAAGGTTGACAGGCAGCAATATCACTTAACCATCCACTCTATTTTAATAATTTAAAGAGATTTCACAGTGTGTTCATATTGAGGAATGAACCATCCCATAAAATCATTCCAGTCTGTGCTGCCTCAGATGACTGGCTATGCTTCCTATGTGGAGATGTTGTGTAACATCCCTGTGGCCTCACGATCAGCCACTCAGATGGTCATGGAGGGGGGAGATGTGCTTTTTGGGACAGGAGGCAGCTGGCTGGTGTGGGGATTCAAACCCTTGACGCTGGTGTTATCAGTACCATGCTCTACCTACCAAGTGAGCTAACCCGCCAACCCCAGCGCCAGCACCCACAGGACTGCCAGGCACGTGGCGTTAGTCATAAATGTTTGTTGAATTCATTAGTTTATGGATGGATTCAATTGAATGTTTGAATTATTTCATTCTGCAAATAAGATAACCTGGAAGCATAGCAGATGTGGGGAAATATTTAGGATTAAAGAAGTTTACAATTAAATGCATCCACTCTTTCCTTAACAGACAAATGTATAGAAGGAGGATGTGGGGAAACATTCCCTCTCCCGATTCCTAATTATAACTTTTTTTAACATAAGTAGATTAATTCAGGTAATAAATATATCCATCACCTCTAAAAGTTTCCTTGTGTCCCTCTGGGTTTTTTGTGATCTGTGGTGGGAACACTTATTGTGAGATCTACCCTCTTAACAAATACTTAAGTACACAATTCCTCATTAACTGTAGGCACTATGTTGTACAGCACATCTCTGAACTTACTCGTCTTGTATAACTGTAACTCTATGCCCACTGGACAGAACATCTCCACGTGTCTCCCCCCAACCCCTGGTAACCACCTCTCTACTGTCTACTTCTGCACCTTTGACTATTTTAGGTGCCTTAGGTAAGAGGAATCGTGCAGTGTTTGTCCTTCTGTGACCAACCTATCTCACTTAGCAAAAGGTCTTCCGGGTCCATAAATATCATTGCAAAAGGTGGGACTTCCTCCTTCTTTAAGGCTGAATAATATTTCATTGTATATATAGACCACCTTTTTTAAATCAATCCATCTGATGATAGACATTTGAGTTGTTTTCATATCTTGGCTATTGTGAGTAATGCTGCAATGAACGTGAGAGTGCAGACATCTCTCCAAGGTCCTGGTTTCAGCACTTGTGGATATTTATCCAGAAATGGGATTGGTGGATCAAATGGTAGTTTTTTTGTTTTTTTTTTTTTGTGACCGGTAAGGGGATCGCAACCCTTGGCTTGGTGTCGCCCACACTGCACTCAGCCAGTGAGCGCACCGGCCATCCCTATATAGGATCCGAACCCATGGCAGGAGCGTCACTGTGCTCCCAGCGCCGCACTCTCCCGAGTGAGCCACGGGATCAGCCCTCAAATTGGTAGTTCTATTTTTAATTTTTTAAGGAAACCTCATACTGTTTTCCATGGTGGCTGCATTTTACATTTCCACCAACAGTGCACAAGGCTTCTAATTTCTCTACACTCTTGCCAGCACTGTTGTCATTTGTTTTTCTTATAACAGCCTTCCTAACAAGTGTGAGGTGCTACCTCATGGTTTTGATTTCCATTTCCCTAATGATTAGTGATGCTGGGCATCTTTTCATATACCTGTTGGTCATTTGTATTACTTCTTTGGAGAAATGCCTATTCAAGACAGTTGCCCGTTTTTTTAACCAGGCTGGTTTTTGTTTGTTTGTTTTCTTAATATAGTTTAGTTTAGTTTTTGCTATTGAGTTTTAGGAGCTCTGTATGCATTTTGGAAATTAACCCTTTGTCAGATATATGGTTTGCAAATATTTCCTCCTAGTCTGTAGGCTGTCTTTTCACTCTGGTGATTGTTTCCTTTGCTGTGCAAAAGCTTTTCAGTTTGATGTACTAATTATTAATTACAAGAGAGCACACAGGAGTGACCCGTCTCTTAGGTATGCTGAGGAATGCTCTCTGACTCCAAAGTGTCCAGAGAACAAGTTGCTCCTGAAATTTGAAATGGACAGGGCCATGTCCTAGTTCTGTGTGTGATAGTTCGAGTCCCTTGCGTGTGTCTCACTCTCTGGGCCTCTTTTCTCCATTGCTGATAGGAAGCCAGGCCAGTTATTTGTCCCTCCCCAGCCCAGACACGAGGGGAGAGCCCTGATGGCATGAGGACAGTGGCACACTTGGGGTTTTAGGAGGATGGTGGGACAGAACACACTGGCTTCTCTTTACAAATCTATCCTTCATATAAAGTCCTTGGATTTGGACTCAAAAGAAATAGCCACTTGCCTCCTAAGCTCACTTTGCTTTCCCCTTCCATGAGATGTATCAGGGCTGATGCATCATGTGGGGAAAAGGAATCTGATGAGATTTGTCCTGGGCCCTTCACACAACAAAGTCACCAGCATGATGATGGCTTGACAGAGCAAATCAGAAACACTCACGTGAGAGGCAGAAACACATGTCCAAGCACCAAGCTCAGACACCTTTGTGAGGGAGGGGCAGTGCTGTCACCCCCCTCAGAGTGAAAAGATGACCAACCAGATGTGTAGTGGGGAGGCTGGCTGGAGTTGCTCTGGATACCACTGTTGCCAAGTCAAGTTTTGTCCACTCTTAGGGGAGCAAATGTGCACAGCCATAACACCCTGATATTAATAAGCTAATAAGCACCAAAGCACCACTGAGCCTTCCATGTTAACAAGAAGCTCATTTCAGCAGACTCCGAGCTCAAATGCTGAGTCTGGCGCAGGCCTCAGACAAAAAGGAATCTGATGAGATTTGTCCTGGGCCCTTCACACAACAAAGTCACCAGCATGATGATGGCTTGACAGAGCAAATCAGAAACACTCACGTGAGAGGCAGAAACACATGTCCAAGCACCAAGCTCAGACACCTTTGTGAGGGAGGGGCAGTGCTGTCACCCCCCTCAGAGTGAAAAGATGACCAACCAGATGTCTAGTGGGGAGGCTGGCTGGAGTCGCTCTGGATACCACTCTTGCCAAGTCAAGTTTTGTCCACTCTTAGGGGAGCAAATGTGCACAGCCATAACACCCTGATATTAATAAGCTAATAAGCACCACAGCACCACTGAGCCTTCCATGTTAACAAGAAGCTCATTTCAGCAGACTCCGAGCTCAAATGCTGAGTCTGGCGCAGGCCTCAGACAAAGGTGGAAATTTGAAGGTGGGCTTCATCATCAACTTCTTCTATTGTCATATGAGGCTATGAGTAAAATATTTACTGCAGACATCTGATACCAGTTTAATTATCTTTTCCAACAAATGCAGCTTGGGGTTGACAAAAAACAGAAAAGGCAAGTTAATCACAAGCATCTGCTTATTAGCATATTCATCCAATAATGACCTTGGCGCTGCTCTTCACAGCTGTGCCTGCCCCAGCCCCACAGCTGCAGTGCTGGGGCATGGCAAAAACAAAACTGCTCTTCAGCTCTCACCTTGGGTCAGTGGCAGTGCATAGGTGCACAAACACATACCTCTGTCTGGCAACATTCCTTGAAGAGGAAGCTGTTTCCAGGTGCCACACAGGGCAAGGGTATGAGAACTCATCTTCACCTCCAGCCACATATGCAATACCCTGGGTTGACATGTGCCTGTTCTGCTGGGTGCCAAAGAGAGCCAGTCTCCTCCACATTTAATCTTGTGCTTAGAAATAAACCGCCCCTCAATTCCTCCTCAATCCTCTTCTTGCTAGATCTTGTGACTAGAACACACACATCAGTTCATTACTGCAGTAAAAAAATGCTACTGATTTTTGGGTGTTGATTTTGTATCCTGCAACTTTACTGAAGTTGGTTATCAACTCTAAGAGTTTTTGGTAGTGTCTTTAGGCTTTTCTCTATATAGGATCATGTTATCTGCAAACAAGGACAGTTTGACCTCATCTTTTCCAATCTGGATGCCCTGTATTTCTTTTTTTTGCCTGATTGCTCTGGCTAGAACTTCCAATAATATATTGAATAGGAGTGGCAAGAGAGTGCATCCTTGTCTTGTTCCTGTTCTTAAGGGAAAAGCCTTCAGCTTTTCCCCATTCAGGATGGTACTGATAGTGAGTTTGTCATACATTGCTTTTACTGTGTTGTGATACTTTCCTTCTATCCTTAATTTGCTGAGTCTTTATCATGAAGGGATGTTGAATTTTGTGAAATGTTTTTTCTGTGTCTGTTGAGTTAATCATATGGTTTTTGTCCTTGATTTTGTTGATAAGGTGTATCACATTTATTCACTTGTGTTTGTTGAACCATTCTTATATCCCTGGGGAGAATCCCACTTGGTCATGGTGCATACTTTTTTTGATGTGTTGCTGTATTCTGATTGCTAATATTTTGTTGAGGATTTTTACATCTATGTTCATCATAGATATATGACAATAAGAAACTAGAAGAAAGAGAAATCAAGAAAGCAAGCCCAATTACAATAGCCCAAAGTGATCTACAGATTCAATGCAATCTTCATCAAAATACCAATGACATTCTTCACAGAAAGAGAAAAAACAATTCTAACTTTAGTATGGAACAACAAAAGACTGAATAGCCAAGGCAATCCTGAGCAAAAGAAATAAAGCCAGAGGCATTAGACTACCTGCCTTCCAATTACACTACAATGCTATAGTAACCAAAACTGCATGGTACTGGCATAAAAATAGACACTCAGACCAATGGAAGAGAATGGAGAACCCTAAATCAACACATGTACTCACAGCCAACTAACATTTGACAAGGGCAGCAGGAACATACATTGGGGAAAAGACTGTCTCTTCAATAAGTGGCACTGGGAAAACTGGACATGCATGTGCGGAAGAATAAAACTAGATCTATACCTCTCCCCATATACCAAAACCAACTCAAAATGGATTAATGACTTATACATAAGACCTCGAACTATAAAACTACTAAAAGGAAACATAGGGGAAACACTTCAGGAAGTTGGACTGGGCAAAGACTTTATAAACAAGACCCCAAAAACACAGGCAACAAAAGAAAAAAATTAACAAATGGAATTATATTGAAAAAGCTTCTGCATAGCAAAAGAAACAGTTAACAAAGCAAAAAGACAACCTACA
>NW_007741710.1:10782-11932 GCF_000696425.1 Galeopterus variegatus | reverse complement strand
GGGGATCCCTTCTACACTGTTGGAGGGGCTGTAAATTAGTGCAGCCATTATGAAAAACAGTATGGAGTTTCCTCAAACAACTACAGGTAGAACTGCCCTACAATCCAGCAATCCCACTGCTGGGCATTTACCAAAGGAATGGAAATCATTGTGTGGAAGGGATACCTCCACCCCCATGTTTATTGCAGCTCTATTTACATAGCCACAAGTTGGAACCAACCTAAATGTCCATCACTGGATGACTGGATAAGGAAACTGTGTTATATATACACAATGGAATACTACTCTGCCATAAAAAAGAATGAAATTGTGCCATTTGCAGCAATATGAATAACTTAGAGAAAATTACATTACGTGAAATAAGCCAGGCACAGAAAGAGAAATTCTGCATGTCCTCACTCATAAGTGGGAGCTGAAAAAAACAAACAAAAATAAAAGGAAAGAAACAAACAAAGAAAGATGCAACAATCACAATAATTCCTTGAACCTTCAAAAGGAGAGAACAGAACTGAGGCCACCGGTGGTGGGAAAGGGGAGGGGGAGAGGAAGGGGAAGTTAGGGTGAAATTGGTAAAGAGCCACAGAAATGTTTACGTCGTGATGGTAACAACAACAACAAAAGCAAAAATTGACAGAAGTAAAAGATGTTGACATTATATAAGGAAATTATATAGCAAAATTTTACCTATATAAGGACTCATATAAAGAATTTTTATACACTTCTGACTATTGCTGTATTAGATTCTATGTCCTTACCAAAAAAAAGTAAGACTATAGAAAATTTGAACAACATAATTAACAAGTTTGTTTAAAAGGGCATATAAAAAATACTGCACCCAATAATGAAAAAATGCCTATACTTTTTGAGAACATGAAAACGTATATAAAAATTAACCATTTGCTATCCATGAATCAAATTCAACAATTTTCAAATAATTGTTTTCACATGAATCATAAGGCAATTTAAAAATGACAATACAGAGATAATTTTTAAAATGTGTTTGGAAATTAAGAACTTTTCTAAATCAGTCTAAAAGAAAATGTCAAAATGAAAATAAGAAAATACATAGAACTGAATTATAAGGAAAATACTACTTATCAAACTTTTATGAATTAGGCTGCTAGAAAAGAAGAAAAGCTAAAAATTAATT
>NW_007741710.1:8885-9414 GCF_000696425.1 Galeopterus variegatus | reverse complement strand
GATTGCTTTGACTAATGAAGACAGCAGAAGTGATGTTCTTAAATTTCCAAGTCAGGAAATTAAGAAGAAATGAGGGTTTTTGCTTTTGTGCTCTGGGGGAAGCCATCTTCCATGTAAGAAGGCCAACTAGCCTGAGACCACCATAACTGTAAGGAAAGCCAAGCTAGTCACGTGGAGAGGATGCATGGAGACAGAAAAGCCCTGCCAGTCCCTGTGTTCCAACCACCCAGTGAAGGCACCGGGCATATGACTGAAAAGTCTGCACTACATGGAACAAAGATGAACTGTCCTCACAGAGCAGGAAACAAATTGCAGAATCGTAAGAAAGTAAATGATTGCTGTCATCTTAAGCCACTGAGTTTAGGGGTGGCTTACAATGCAGTAACAGATGGCCAAAGCAATTTGCATTTACTAGGTAAGAGAGTGGCTGGGCTCAGGTGTCAGCTAGCCAGGGTTAACATCCTGGCTCAGCCACTTACTAGTACTCAGTAAGTGACTTGACCTTTCTCTCTCTGCCCCAGATTTCCCC
>NW_007741710.1:6450-7124 GCF_000696425.1 Galeopterus variegatus | reverse complement strand
TGAGACACACTGGTTGAATAATGGAAGGAAGGAATGAACACACTGCTATTGTGTTTATCTGCAGCATAAGAGCGTAGGAGCCCTAATGCAGCTTATTCGAAGGATTCCAGACTTTTCTGATAAACCCAGGGTCACTGTGCAGAACCGAAACCTCTTCATCAATCGTGCTGCCTTTTGAGGGCAATCACAATAGTTTGCCTTGATTTAGGGAAAGAGAAATACTCTATCGTCTTATGACTACAGTGTAAAGGCATCCTGTCCGTGTCATAGCAAAAGCATATTTCATTTACCTTAATAATTTAGCATTTTGAACTGTGAATAAACTGTGACATATCCATATAATGAAATGATTACACAATCTTGTTGCAAAAGAATGACAAAGTGTCTATGTACTAATATGGAAAGATCTCCCAAGATATGTTTTTACATGAACAAAAAAGGAACTGTGTGATGTGAATGAATGATCCAGTTTGTGTGAAAGTGGGGAAGTAGGAATATACTTATTTTCGTAACAACCTAAAGAAGAATTCACAAGAAAGAGCTGGAGGGCTGACGTCTGGGAATCTGGAGTGAAGGGCACACCTAATTTTATACTTTTAATAATATAATTTTGTACTGTTTGGCTTCTTTGTCTACCATGTATGTTTTACTCTTATCATAATAATTTTTTAAAC
>NW_007741710.1:5798-6065 GCF_000696425.1 Galeopterus variegatus | reverse complement strand
GTTGTTCATGAATTCTACAAATATTTACAGGCCTGCTCTATCCAGAAACTGCAAAAACCCAGCCCTGGGTTTTGAAAAGAGCTTGGAGATCATCCTAGCAGACACTGAGCACAGAGAGACCTTTGTGAACTGGCCTCCTCCCATGCACTTCTTAGAAGGGGGCTGCATCCATCTCTACAGGGGCCAGGAAGAGAAATCTGGGTGAGTGGTAGCCACAGACCAGCTCGCTGCCCTCTCCTGGCACAGCAGTAGGTGAGCTGGGAAGCC
>NW_007741710.1:0-213 GCF_000696425.1 Galeopterus variegatus | reverse complement strand
TTCATTTCAGGTCCACCAGATAATCCAGGATAATGTGCCCTTCTCAAGATCCTTAATTTAAACACATCTGCAAAGACGCTTTTTCCAAATAAAGATAACATGTACATGTTCCAGGGATTAGGATGTGGATACCTTTTGGGGGACTATTTGTGCCCCTACCACATCTTCTATTTGCTAGAATACAGGTCCAAACACAGGCATGAAGTTGTTCAT
>NW_007741709.1:23449-24284 GCF_000696425.1 Galeopterus variegatus | reverse complement strand
GATGCCCAAAAAAGGAACAATGAGATAATCACCAAAGCGTTTAACTCCTAAAGAATTTTTTTTAAATAGCCTAGAGCAATATGTGGACCGACCCCCAGGTGCTAACTAACAGAATATCCTTGAAGATTTTAGTTTATTTACTTTCCCATCATTTAGGTTTAGCTGAACTAAGGGCAACTGCCCCCAGAGCAATCACTTTTTACTGTGCTTCAATTCTCTTACCTACGTCTAAGGCTTTAGTCTGTGAAAGTTTTCTGATCTTTTTCAGTCTTAGCATTCATTCCTCTGTGTTTTCCTAAAGGGTCAGGCTTTGGCTCCCTGAACTAGAGGCTTTGGCCTCATAAACTACAGTCTTTGGCCTTCTAAACTAAGGACTTTGGTCNGTTTCTAAAAGCTGCTTATTGCAAAATTTTTGAATCTATCAGTAGGCCATACTTCTAGGAGTCACAGTATGGCCTTCATGTGCTGTCACCTTTTGCAGAGTCATGGAGACACAAAAGATTACTCAGAGCCCAGATGTTAAGAGCAGTGAGAAGCCCAAAGGGACTGCATCAAGGCAAACTCCTTCAAGGGAGGAGAGCCCAGGCACAGCCCCGACTCAGTTTTTGCTTCAGTTTTTATTGTAAAGACAAGAAAGTTAAGAAAAAGAGATGTTTCATCAATCATAGTGAGAACATGAACAAACTGGCCATGTGACAGTCTTCATTGAAGCATATGTAGCTTAAAATACTTCAAGCAATTTACCATCAAAAGGAGTCATAAAATGAAGCTATGTGATGCCCAAAAAAGGAACAATGAGATAATCACCAAAGCGTTTAACTCCTAAAGAATTTTT
>NW_007741709.1:19331-21878 GCF_000696425.1 Galeopterus variegatus | reverse complement strand
TTCTGACCCGCCCTTTCTTTCTTTTATATATATATATATATATATATATATATATTTTTTTTTTTTTTTTCTGTCTTGCTTTACCAATAACCTTGGCCTGACGTTGTTAAGCAAGGAAAATGTTTGTTTTATTTCATTGTGTTTAGAAATATATTTACATGTGTATTGCAGTATTCTTGCATTTACATAAGTCATACAAATGGTCTGTGCATCTTGGTTCCTCCCAGGTCTAGGTTTAACAGTTGAACCTGACCCTACATAAAAGCAACCACTTTATCTTATTATAATTGCCTTTTAACTTGCATGACACCCTAGACCAGTCTTTCTCAGCCTGGAGAGAATTAAGCCGAATGCCCGAGGGCATGCATTGTATGTAATAAATTCCCTTCTTTCCTACAAAATTGGAAAAGTAGAACCCCCAGCTGAGAAAGGCTGTTCCAGCCTGAAAACAGCTGGGGCAGGGAGAGTTTGGTGTGTCCTTAGCTCCTAGCACAGCACTGGTGCCTAGTAGGTTTTCAATAAACGTGTTGGAAGAACAACTTTAATATGATTCACATAAATAACCTTTACTTGTAAACAGTGATTTATGTAACCCCCTTTTTATCCACAATGATGGAAGAATGAGGAGTTGTAATTAATTGGGGTATGCCATATACTGATTACCAGTTTTCTAAGAATTAGAATAAATACATCTAATGCAGAAGATATACTGATCACAGTATAATCTTAGGGCATTTTATCATTTTTCAGAGCATTATTTCATTAAGCAGATATGTACTGAGCACCTACTATATGCTGGACATTTTGGTAGATCCTGGGGACATGTAGATGAGCCAGAGTAATTTCAAATGGCACTTTTTAAAACTCTCATAGCATCACAGATTGATAGAGTTGAGTATTCTCTTGTTTTGGCCTACAAACCGTACATTCCTACTTTATTTCCAGAAGAACTTATCACTGCTAGCATTCCTTCACACAGAAATAACTGATTCATACTTATTATGCTTCCTACATCCTGATCTAGTGTACCTAAACTTCTGTCACCATTCACTCGTAGTGGACCACCAGTAAGTGAATTGGCCTTCTCCAACATTGGTGCAACTCAAATTCTTTTGAGGTACATTTTTCATTTTTTTTTTTTTTTCATTCCCTCCTTAGGCAAGGCAGAAGCATTACTTTAAAAAAATCTATTAAAAATCCAATGATTTCTAGTAAAATGATTCTATCGTCCAAACATAAAAAACATGCTTTTTGTAAAAGTCCAACCCTTCCCCATCTTATTTCATTTATTAATTCAAAAAACAGTCACAAACTACCAGCTACCCTATGAGGAAATGTATATTCTCTGCTTCAAAAAATAGGTAAATATACAATTATTATGCAATCTGATATATGAGCTAAGATATGAAAATTTACTTCTGGGCACAAAGAAGGCTTTGCAGAAGAGGTAAAATATAATAGAGAAGCTCACCAGGCAAGATAGTAGGGGAAAACTTTTTTGTTCATTTGTTTAGTTGGAGGAAGTGACAGAGTCAAGGTGTATTTTGAAAGACATTAAGATAATTTGAACTATGGGGAAGAAAATCTACAGCAGGTACGAATGTGGTATCATCTCCTTCCACCCCAGTTTACAGAGATTGGCTTAGTACTCATGTACTGGGGGACTGGAGGTCGCCCAACTACACAGACCTATGGCCTAAGGCAGGAATCTCCTCATTTCCACCTCTTTTCCCAATTCATTGATGTCTTTCCCACATACATGTAGGGTAGGGCAGGGGTAGGATTGGCTGGTATCTTAGTCATGGAGCTTCAGTTGAGTAGTTGGTAACATGCTTATGCTGCAAGCAGGTGATTGAGACTCCATTTAGCTTGTTTTCCCAGGAGCAGGGACATAGAGAGGTTTTACTCTGGTCATTTGAGCCCATCCTTCTTTCAGGAACCTATACCTTCAAAGGCTGATGATGTAAAGGTTGGAGACATCCATTGAGTCCCACAGAAGAGGGATCTGGGAGTAGAAGCCCNCTTACGGCATTTTATCATTTTACAGAGCATTATTTCATTAAGCTGATATGTACTGAGCACCCACTATGTGCTGGACATTTTGGTAGGTCCTGGGGACATGTGGATGAGCCAGAATAATTTCAAATGGCACTTTTTAAAATTTTCATAGCACCACAGATTGATAGAGTTGGGTATTCTCTTGTTTTGGCCTACACAGACCGTACATTCCTACTTTACTTCCAGAAAAATTTATCACTGCTAGCATTCCTTCACAGAGAAATAACTGATTCATACATGTTATGCTTCCTACATCCTGATCTATTGTACCTAAACTTCTGTCACCATTCACTCGTAGTGGACCACCAGTTAGTGAGTTGGCCTTCTCCAACATTGGTGCAATCTCAGATTCTTTTGAGGTACATTTTTCATTTTCATTTTTTTTCATTCCCTCCATAGGCAAGGCAGAAGCATTACTTTAAAAAAAACTATTAAAAATCCAATGATTTCTAGTAAAATGATTCTACTGACCAAGCATAAAAAACATGC
>NW_007741709.1:16950-17486 GCF_000696425.1 Galeopterus variegatus | reverse complement strand
TGCAATTCTAGAATATAAAATACTTTTTCATTTTGAACATAGTTGATGAATGGCGACTTTTAAATAGAAAACATCTGGTTAAACTTGCCTCAAACTTAGGAAAGCCCTGACCTGTAGCCATGGTAACAAGGAGCCAACCGGAACCAGCTATAAATCGAGTCAGTGACCAATGACATCACTCGCCAACTGCTGGAGGTGTCTGGGCCCTGCCTATGAGAATTTAGAACTCTTGGTCTCCAGGTCTCTGTGCACATGCGCAACTGATGCCTGCCTCTGAGGTGCGCATGCGCACTTGTGTTTAGACGTTGCTTGGTTACCAGTCAAAACTGGAATACTTCTAGTTGGTTCTAGTTGGGCTGTTGTGGCTGACTGGAAGGCTTCCCTCTTGGCGGTAGTATCTGGCTCCAGAGGTGGGTGTGGAGGTGAGGCCAGGTGTCTCTGAAGCTGGTATCCTCCACCATTTAGAGAATGTTTCACTTTTGGAGGAAGAAGGGCCGGTCCCTCCTGGGCTCCTCCAGCAGTGGGCAGAACAGCGC
>NW_007741709.1:14813-16198 GCF_000696425.1 Galeopterus variegatus | reverse complement strand
CAGAACAGCGCGGGCGCTGGTGACAAAGACAAAGTCAAGTCAGCGCTTGGGTACTGCATCCGAGACCGGCATCTCGGAAAGATCCATAAAGCTGCCAGCAGGGGTGATGTGGAAAAAGTACAGCGGATCCTTTTGCATGGGGGAGTTGGCGTGGATGATAGAGACAAGATGTTTAGGTAACAGGGACTGGGAACCTGGGACCCGGGGCGGGGAGCTGGCGGTGGGAGCAAGCAGGGCGGACGTGGGAGAAGCTGCACCTTCCTGGGCTCAGCGCGTTGGGGCCTGAGCTCTCCTGTCACCCAGGATGTCAGGCTTTCTTCCCTCCTATACACTCCTCAGCACCCGGGACGTGGAAACTTTGCAGGGGTCAAGTGCTGAGACTGTCTTTTATGAACAGCAAAACAGAAACAAGAGTTGAAATGGTTTTTGATCCATTCAGTATTCCCGTTATAGAGAACTTTATTGAAGATCGTAAAGTAATTTAACTAAAAATTAAATACATACATTGTCTTATTTATAATGTGCACGTTTTAAAAAACCATGTTATGTACATTATAAGGAAGTGCATGAGAAAAATAATTCCTATAATATATAAATTTCTGGGCTAAAAATTATTTGAATAAACTACAATATACATATTGAGTCAGTGTACACCTACATACGTATGCTCTTTACTGAAGGATCTGAGAAGGAAACTTCGAACTGGGAAGATAGTTCCATATTGTTGTATAGGTAAACTAATTTATCTCTTTTTAAATTTATCATTTTTACATGAGCCAAATAGAAGTATCAAGATTTAAAAATTTTTGAGTTACACATGCTTTTACTGTCGTGATGATATTAAGAAAACTTTTGTGTTGTTATAAGCAAAGACTTGCCCTTTTAGATATCAAAATGTGTTATGTTTCCACAAATTAACAGTTTACTAACAGCTGAAAAGGCAGATAAATGAATAGAATGGAACTGAAAATCCAGAAATGCCCAGATATATGTATGACTTTAGAACTTGTTTTCCATCCACAAGGTTGTTGAGGATGAAGAGCAGTGGTACTTATGCTGTTGCTTAAAGTTTAAGTTGCTTATGAGTTTTTCAATAGGCAAATTGGTGGTAAGTACTACATTTAAAAAATATTTATGCCCTTTACCCATCAATTCTATTATACTAAATATCTTCAGGAAATAATTAGAGATGCACATGATTTGCTTTTCTCAGCACTGCTTAAAATAGCAATGTGTATTAAGAAGAACCTGTATGATGGGCTTTATAAAAAAAATTGCCATGCATACATGGGATGGGATACTATGCGACCACTGGAGATGACATAGATATAGCGTATGTAGACAGGTGAAGATGTACTTTGGTATATTAAGCAAGAAAAAAAGTT
>NW_007741709.1:13490-14139 GCF_000696425.1 Galeopterus variegatus | reverse complement strand
AGTTTATAAAGTTTTCTTTAAAAATATTGAACTCCCCAACTGTATTTATCCTTCCTTTCAACCTATTTATTCAAACTTGAATATCTATTATGTAGCAGACATATTCTACTATCTCTCAGAACCCTTGTATCCTTAAAAACTTCATGTTTACCTGTCAGTCTGAGCAAGTTGAGAGGTTTAAAATGGAAGTATTAGACTTAATGTTGATGGAAGATTTTCTTCCCTCCTTTCAAATAGAAGCAATTGTGAAGGTAGGAAATTATAAAAGATAATCTTTAACTGCCCTTTTGAAAACTTATACCAGTTTTAAATGCTAATATTAATCATTNAGATATAGCGTATGTAGACAGGTGAAGATGTACTTTGGTATATTAAGCAAGAAAAAAAGTTTGATTATACATACACACAAACAGATTATGGTGTTACATTAGCCAAAAATATATACAAAAGAGCTAAAATTATTAATGCCTAGTTATTTCTGGACATTTGTATTAGAAGTGAAATTTTCTTTTCCTTGTTCATATCTGATTTCTACAATGAACATGTATAAAAGTTCTAGTAAAAAAATGTTAATGAAATATTCCTTGGGGAGAGTAGGAATGTGAACTCTGCACAGATCAAAGTAACTTCTCACTTTTCATTTTTTTTT
>NW_007741709.1:10845-11734 GCF_000696425.1 Galeopterus variegatus | reverse complement strand
GGTATAGATGAACCTACTTTATTTTCAAAATATTTGAAATTCATTAGTTTTCACATTGACATGTGGGGTCAGTTCTCTATCTTCGGAAGCTCAAGCAATTGTCTAGGACTTCACTTTAAATGTTGATACTTTTAATGAAGCCGAAAGGGTACAGCTTCTTTTATTCATTTATAGCACATATTTATGAAAACATTCAATTTATTAAAGACACATTTTTCCCAAATAGTTTTTCCCACTCAAGTTGTTTTTCTAATTAGTATAATACAACCACAGGAAAGCAAAGTTTTCCTTGGAAATCGGCTTTATCCTAAAATTCAAGCGAAACAAAAGCTTTTTACAATAAATAGAAATCTTGTTTGTGTTGACATGTACCTATTTGTAAAAAAAGTGATTTATCTCTCAGTGACACATCTTAAGGGGGAAAATGGAAAGGAAAAAGAAGAGAGCAATCAGAAATATGCAGGCCNTTTTTTTGTATTAATAGAGATTTTTTAAATGCTGCCAATTATACTTCTAATACGTCATGAATTATAAGTGGCCATCCAATGTCAGAGATGTTAAAGTGTGAAAAAGTAAGCATCTTAGAATTATTGAAATTCAGCTTTATCTGTAATCCTTAAGACATATCTGCAAAAGTAGGTGTTACTATCATTTTACTTCATTAAAATGTTGTCTTTATATTAATAGCTATAGTAATAATTATGACATCTAACAGTCACTGAGCTCTCATTTGTGCCAGGAACTGTTCTCAATACTTTGCCTAGATTCTCATTGAAACACCACAGTGGTGTCCTGTGAGTTACCACTATTTTTATCTCCATTTTCTTGATGAGGAAATTGAGGTGCAGAAAAGCTAAGCGATAGCTAGTAAGTGACAGAGTTTAATGTA
>NW_007741709.1:8523-8958 GCF_000696425.1 Galeopterus variegatus | reverse complement strand
TACCCAGGAAAATGTGGTGCAGTTTCCAGTAAGTGATTCTGTGTCTCACTCTGTCCTCTTTTTGGCCAGATCCCCAGATAATAAATGGAATTGGCCATGTGGATGAGAGACGAGAATGAAGTGATTGTCTACTGCACTGGTTCTCAGCTAAAATTATGTGCCCCAGTGATGTAGAGAAATTTAAAATAATTTACCCGTCTAGGCCCTTCCCTGTAGATTTTGATCCAGTAAATTAAATAAGGCCAGGGTATGTATATTTTAAAAACATTTTCTCCAAATCCTGGTACAGCTCTTGGTTAAGAACTACTGAATAAGTAAGTGTAATATATAAATTCCCAGATTTCAAAAATGTAAGAAATGTATACAAGAATTGGAGTTTCATACATGATACTTCCTTCAGCTCTGTCCTTTCCCACAATATTCACCTGACTTTTT
>NW_007741709.1:6032-6644 GCF_000696425.1 Galeopterus variegatus | reverse complement strand
GAAAGGAAAGATTTTTACGTACAAATATTTTCTTTATATGTGACCATTCAGAAACACTCAGAGCAAATACAAAAACACAGCGGCTATAGAATAAATGAGCCCATAGATATGTTTAGTTTGCCTCTATAAATTGAGTCAACATTTAAAATTTAGGAGGCTCATGCAGAAATCTGGGTTTCAGCCTTCTCTTAAACAATCAAATCTGGCTTATAGAACCCATATTACTGTTTGGTGTGCTGTACAGAGGCTGCCCCCTGTACACGAGGCATATGTTCTCCCGTTTGCTACTGTCCCCACCTAGCTACTTCACTTACTCAGGTCACCCACTTTGCCTCTGTAACTATTTGAGTTTACAATCCCTGTTTCACAGCCTATTTTAATTAAGATTTCAAGGTTTTCAAGACATTTTATTAATGTATAATGATATAGTCTGTATTTTATATTAGTCTCTTAAAAATGGGATTGAATTTTATAATGTAGAAGTTAGTGTTTTAACAACTTTTTCCTTAATATGCTATAAATAATCATATTTCATTAGAACGTCTATTAGCCTTGTTAGATTAATCCTGTGTATTAGTTCATTTCTGTTGCTTATAACAGAATACTGAAACT
>NW_007741709.1:3297-4329 GCF_000696425.1 Galeopterus variegatus | reverse complement strand
TTAGTGACTCATTTGGAGCAGGGGTGCTTGACATTAGAATTTGGGATCCTGACAACACGGAGTAGAGAATCAAGCAAGTTTGTATAACCTGGAAGGAACCTCCACCTTTATTAGAAAGCTCTCAAAACTATATCCCTGAAAGTCTTAATTCCTCAAATGTTAACGTTTGCCACAAAAGAAATATTGTCAACTAGTGGTTAAGCCAATGAAAGAGATTTCTTAAATACTGGACATGTAATGCACATATTTGTAATACTTCTGAAATGTAGATGAACATGGGATCTTTCTGTTGGGGCATAGTACTTATGGTAAAGTAAATACTTGTTGGAATATAGTTTAGGAAACACGGCTCTAGAGATGATAATTTAGGTCATTGATTAAAAAATGCTTTAAACATATACTTCTGTGTGTTATGGTTTGGGTTATAGAGATAAAAGATACAGCACCTGCCCTCAAGAAGCTCTTGGTCTAGATAGGAAACAATAATGTAACTACAGCATACCATGGTGAAAGCTGTGGCAGAAGGAAAGATTCTTGGACCGTGTAAATGTTTGATGTGAGTGTTGGAGATGACCGGGGTTACTGTGGTCAGGCAGAGGAGGGGCATTTCAGAGGTGAAGAGTGGAACATGTGAAAGCACAGAGGGGTGAGAAGGAAGGACAAACTGTTATTTACTTTGTGTGTTATGTATTTAAGTTTATAGGACCTTTTATGAGGTTTTCAATTTAGTTGAGAAATATGTAATTTTGTAAATGTAAATTGTTTTTGCTGTTTTACAGGAAAGGCTAACACCACTTTTACTTGCTGTAAAAACAAACAATCAGCCAATGGTGGAATTTTTAGTACAGAAAGGAGCAAATATACATGCGTTTGATGAGATGAAAAGGTACAGTAGTACATTTTTTTCTTTTAAACTTTCACGTTGTTCTAGAATGGTAATAGTCACTAAAGCCAGATATATTAAATTAAGAAGAAGGTCACCATATAATTAGTGGGATAGAGTGAAAAATATTAATACAAGTCATCAGTTAG
>NW_007741709.1:2688-3231 GCF_000696425.1 Galeopterus variegatus | reverse complement strand
AGAAGGTCACCATATAATTAGTGGGATAGAGTGAAAAATATTAATACAAGTCATCAGTTAGGTACAAAATCAACTATTTGGACTGGGCAGCGTGAAGAATACTATATAGTGGGATTCATATTCCCTTGTAATATTGACTGATGTTTGTTATTGTAATATGACTTTGTGGTCTTATGATCTTATATTAGCTAAAGGGTTTCATATTAGTTTTATTATCTTCATAAAGTTTGGACTTTAACTTTTCAATTAACCTGACTCACTATTGAACTTCTTAACCATTTTATAGTATTTCCTGAAGACTGATCCTTATACTCTTTCCCTTTAAAATGGTGATTAAACATAAGTAAGAGTTGAAAATAATTTGCCCTTTTGCATGACTCTTTTAAATTGCTTTCTTTGAAGAATACTGATGTTAGATTATCCTTAAGCCACTATTAATTGCTGTTACCAGATATTGTGGGTTCATCGGGGTTTTTTTTTTTTTTCTAGTGTATTTTGATGTTTTTATTTTTAATTAGTATGGCAGAGGGAAGAAAGATAGCT
>NW_007741709.1:0-1965 GCF_000696425.1 Galeopterus variegatus | reverse complement strand
GTAAGTGGTCAAGTCTACACAGACCAGCATGTCATTCAATTGGTAAAGTATGTCAAATGAGCTGTTTAAATAAATGTATTAAAGTTTCTATGGGTGAAGTTTTCTCTCTGCTCTTTTAGAACAGCCCTCATGTTTGCTGTAAACTATAGAGCAACAAATATAGTCAGGCTTCTTCTTGAGCAAGGTATTGATGCCTATTGTGAAGATGTCTTCGGAAGGACTGCAGAAGAATATGCTCTTGCTAGTGGTTGTTACAGGTAAGTGTTTGCATTAAAATGCTAAATTGAAGTTTAAAGTAATTATAACTATTACATCTTATACATCTGGTGAGATTTCATAATTTGGTTCAGCTAGTTTGGGAAAAGTAATGAATTAGTCTATTTCATCAGCCAGAAGCCAAGCAAAAGGCTAGACTAGTCAGAAGTAGCAATGGGTACAGGATTCTTTTTCTCAGGATTTTAAAGACATTTATCTTTAGGGATTCCAAAATTATGCATTTCATTCCAAGTATAACTTTTGTGCATGTGGTAAAATTTGTCACATCTTTGATTTTTCTAATTAGTTATTTGGGACTTGAAATGTACAATTTGGCAGAGAATCTTGTACTTTTCACTGGGAGCTATCTCCTATTCTCACCTCCTTGAATTTTCCAAGAACCTAAGGGGTTCTCTAAGTCCAAGGAAAACAATGCACTTTCACAAGTCTGACAAAGAGGGGAAAAGGGACATATTCTGATCATTCTCTTCCTCCTGTTGATTCTGTTGCTTCAGTGTTACTGTTGAAACTAGTCCTGTAGTTCTTTAATGATTGCCCTTTGCCACCAGGATACCCTAACTTATGCTGATCCCTCACTCTTCATGGTGATCCGTATGTAGACTTCAGAGTTACACTTTTTTTAAGTTACCATATATATGCTCGAGTTCTCAGCCATTGTTCCCAAAGCACCAGCTGTCTTTTTTGGCAGCTGGGATTCCTAGCTTTAGCCACATACATAGTAAGTAGAGGGACCCTTCCCCCCACACTCCAAGCCTTATTTGGAGCCCATGTCTTAGCCTAGATCTTCACAGTGGGTTATCCTTTGAGGCCCTTGTTTGTCTTTTCTCCTAGCAGATATTTAGTTGGGGTTGTTCTAAAGTGTCAGAGAAGTTGAAATAATATTGAAGAAAGAGAACAGAGTTTCTTTTCTTATTTGCTACCAAATATGTACCCCAAAGACCCTTTGTATCCTGTGTAGTACATTTTCTTAGGTTGTAGACGGTCCCATATTGTGCTTCTATGGAGTAGTGGGTGTCAGCTTACTGTTGGTTCCTCGAGTGATCTGATTTCAGTAATAATGAAAACCTGTCAAGCTACTTGCATGTCTACCTTCAGTTTTCAAAATATTTTCAAATTCTGCCTCACAAGGAAGGCATTCAAGAGACTTCTCTGAATTTAAAGTAGGTTAGTTGGAGTTGAGCGAGCAATGCCCCATTCATGTCTCTTCAGTATCCATGTGTGAAAGAAGGGTTTTGTGCTTGGATCATGTCAGCAGCACATATACTAAAGTTGGAACCATATGGAGATTAGCCTGGTCCCTTTGCAAGGATGACACGCAAGTCGATGAATCATTCCATATATTGTGCAGTCCCTGGAAGGTTATTTGACTGTTTTCTGACTAGCTCCAAGGAAACAATGTATGAGTCAAAGAAAATGAGTGACATCCAACATTGATTGGCTCACCGATCAGGGACAATTACGTTATCAAATTAAATGAGACAATATATTTATCAATAAATTTAATTACAAATTATACAATAGCTGAGATGCCCCAAATTATAAGCCACAAAGTAGAGAACAGCTAATACCCCCAATTAGGACTTAATGACATTTTCCAAAAACAACAACATTTGGACAGTAGAACCTAGAAAAACACACACATTGATTTTTATTTGGGATTCCAAAATAGTTTCAGCAATAAAGTTTAAG
>NW_007741708.1:23583-24295 GCF_000696425.1 Galeopterus variegatus | reverse complement strand
TGTGGCCAAATTTTCCTCTTCTAATAAGGACATGAGTCATTGGATTATGGCCCATCTCTAACTCAGTGTGATCTCATCTTAATTATATCTGTGAAGAGCCAATTTGCAAATAAGGTTTCATCAATCATGGGTTACGGGTACTGGGGGTTAATATTTAAATACACCTTTTTTTGTTGGGGGGGAAATTTCACCCACTGCAATGAGTAATAATGTAAGCAGCATTAAGTACATTGTATTAATTATCTTCAGAGGCAAGAAGATCTATTGTGAAGGTTAATTCTGTGTATCAACTTGATTAGATTAAGGAATGCCAAGAAACCTGGTAAAGCTATCTTTTTAGGTATGTCCATGAGGGTGTTTCCAGCAGAGATTAGTATGACAGCCTGAATCAACTGGGTGGAAAAGACCCATCCTCAATGTGAGTGGAAACTTTCCAGTCCACTGGGGGCCCAGAGAGAACACATGACAGAGAAAAAAGGTAATCTACCTACTGGAGCAGGCATACACTCTTCTTTCTTTCCTGTGGACATCAGAGCTCGAGACACTTCAGCTTTTGGGTTCTGGGACTTATACCAAGGACACCATTGGCTTCCCTGGTTTTGAGGCCTTTGGACTTGGACTGAGCCATGCTATGACATCTAGTTTGCCGATGCCTACCATGAGACTTTTCATCACAGTTGTATGAGCTAATTCCCCTATTAAATTTCCTCTC
>NW_007741708.1:15878-23137 GCF_000696425.1 Galeopterus variegatus | reverse complement strand
ATGCAACCATTTAATACATAGCTAAAATTTTACAAAAATCTGCATGAAGTTTATGTTTTGATTGGGCTTTAATTGTATTTAGCTTATTTTCTCTGATTGTAACTAAACTAGAGTATATTTCCTTTCATTAATCAGTAGTATATTTGAAAGATTTATCTAATAGAATTGGGAAGGGGATTTGGAGAAGTTTATAACAGACATATTGTTGCAATTCCAGTTTTAAAAATGAGATATCCTTTTTGGTTCTACCTTACCACACAGAGAATGAAGCTACCTTATTTTTTGTTTCAAAACATCTCCCTTATGTATTACTTTCCTTCCTGTGTGGTAGTCACAACTACAATATAAATGCCATCAATAATAACAAACTATTACATATTTTATAGCACAATTATAAAACTACTTATTCAAATAAGAGATGTAATACAAAGGTAGAATACTTTATGATAAGGGATATCACATAACATATTCAAAGTTACCATGATAATTAAAATGTTAAAGTATAAATCCACACATAATAAATTAAGTACCATTTTGTTTTGCCATAAATTATCTATCATTTGATGCAGAAAAGGAAGGTATTAACCATAATTTTTTTTAGTCTAATGGGATAAAGTGATATTTTGAAAAGGAAAAATACATTTATGTCATCATGCCATGTTGAGGCATGCAAATCTAACAGGTTGTTAGAGAACTAGGAAATTCAAATGAGAGGGAGTTGATTTCAGATATAAAGCAGACCATATTCAAAAGTTTCTCTCCCCAAAATTATCTGATTAGGAATTTCCACTAGGAACATTTAACGTTCAGACTTGTTTAAGACTAATGAGTCTATGGATAATTTGTCACAAAGTTTAAGAATTAGGTTAAACTTCATAGATACAGAGTTAGTACAAGTTAATTTGTAAAAATCAATATGACTTTGCAGGGGAGCTTTGTTTTAATCACCACTTAGAGATGGTCAGAATGTAAATACCATTCTTATATCCTTTATGTTTTAATTTCTCATTCATTTCATGCATGTTTATTGCACATAGGACATACTGAAATGTCTTTAGGAGCCAAGCAGGTGACCACATCATCAAAATAACTGAGAGAGTTAACACAAAAATTTCTGGACCACAACAAACTGGACAAACCACATGAGCTCTGCTGGGGCTGAGACAGATGCTGCTGTTTGCTGATGCCCTTGGGGAATGTCAATGGACCTTGTGTTCTTCAGATTTTTTTTCAGAGATGCAAGATTTTTGTGCCAAATTTCCTAAATTTTAAATATTTATTCCAAATAAAACTTAAATAGTATGCAGACCCAACACAAAAAGTCTGAAGACCAGATTTTTATTACCCAGGGATGACAAATTTGCTAGCTTAGATTGGAGAAAGTCTAGTAAATAATAATAAAAATGATGATGATGATGATGATATAATCATAACAATAAAAAAAAATGCCAGGACTTGGGATATAAAGATAATTAGGGTATTTTTTGTTTTTGTTTTTGTTTTTTATTGGTCCATCAAGAAGTTCACAGACTTAGTGAGGGATATTAGGCACACCCATCATCTGCCAGGGCCAGGTCAAGGGTACAAACGTAGGCAGTCAGCATGTCCCGTTCTCTTCCCTTCCAAGACTTGTATCTTCCCTCAGTAAGAGGAACATCTCACCCTCATTTCCATCTCCATCCATAGCCCTGAGCCAACAACAGGCACCCAAGGCCCAACACTAGGGCCTGGTGGTGAGCACATTAGCAGTAAAGTCACCTTCTTGTAGCCTTGGGGAAGTAGACCATGAAGGGACTGGAGGACAGCTCCGAGGTCTATGTTCGTGGTGAAGAAGGGGGAACAGCAGGGTCCAGGTGGACATGACTTCTTAGTCCCTACAGTCTGCTGCAGAAATGAAATGACTAATAGAGAGCAAAATGGAGTTCCTTTAAACATGTCAGAGAGAGCGGGTGACCAAGAACTGACTCTAAGGGTTGTACTGAGGGAGAACAATATGAAGACAAATATTTTGGGCTTTGGTCGATCACCTACACTTTGTCCTCATCTGTAAGTCTACAGAGGTTTACCGCCTACATGCTGTATTTTGTGATCACTTATTTTCTTGTGAACATGCTGTCTCTATTCAAGTTTAGAAAAGCCCGTATAATCTGCTTTTAGTGTCTGAGTGAATGACTAACCTGCTGCATTGTAAAGAAGAATTATTTTGTCCAAAAAATATTCCACTAAGGAAACAGCTTAAGAATATCTTTTACAGAGGACATATCTACAAATACTTTCTCTATGGGGTTTCTTTCCTCTCTATGTTAAAGCACTACGAACTCAATAACATACAGAACTGTAAAGTCATAAAACACCATATTTAGTCATAGTTTTTAAATGTTAAATTTTTATTGCCTCCTGTATGTGAGCTGCTGGTGTTATGTTTATGAACTCTTCAGAAAAAGGTTTTCTACTCAGATATAAGTAAAAGAAAGACCACAAAGAAAAGAGAGAAAGAGAGAAAGGAAGCAAAAAGGAAGAAAAGACAAAAGAAAGGGGCTAATATTCATTAAAGAAGAAAGGATGCTTTTCAGGACTGTTTGAAAATGTAGTTGGAAAATAATTTTATGAGACGGATGCGGCTATCCATCCCCACTGTTAATGGCTTGTTAGGCCACAAGGAAGATATTCAAGAGGAAAGCGAGGTGCCCAGGTTAAGCTTCTTTAGTAGCACTGCAATAAAATCGAAGCAGCTGTTCTATAACTCTTGGCAATTTTCAAGTGGAGACAGTAACACAGGTCTAGAAAAGGGCATTCTGGTATCAAACAGAATAATTTTAATAGTTTTGCTCATGCCCAGTGCATGAGCATCCTCATTTTAGGGCTGAAATAGCAGCCATAAATGCAACAAAGTTGTGATAAAAATGGATAATGAGGTTTATTTGCCAGTATTTTTCTGTTCATTTTAGAATTATATTGTTCATAAACACTGTAGCCTTGGTGTATTTGAAAAATTATTTTCATGAATATAAAAACCAATAAAAAACTTTGATCTTATAGTTTTAATTGTTAATATATGTATATTTTCTCACATAGGGATACTAAGCAGAATTATGATTGTGAGTACTTGTGGGAACTGAAGTATTAATAGGGAGAAATTTAATGAATACAAATAATGTTTAAAAATAACATTCAAATGTTAATAAAACAATTCTTTGAAAATTTATGAGCATTTCTTGGATGTAAGAAATATACTGGAAACTTGGTTTTCCATGCTTGATAAGTCAAATTTCTCATTTATCCAACTTATTTTAGGAAGTCCAGAAGGTTAAAAAATAATTACTGTTATAAAATCTTGAAATCAGGAATTAGAATACATAAGGCAAAATATTTAGAGAGGACCTTAAAGAGTTTATGTCCAGGTAAGATATAATATTTTCTAGTTATTCAGATGTTTTTGAAAACTGGAGCTGTAATAATGGACCTGTTTTACCACACATGCAGCTAAGACTAAACATAGGAAAATAAAAGTGACAAACAGCACAGTATTCTTAACCAACACAAACCAATTTTAAAAAAGCATATGTAAAATTCAAGTACTCATATATTATGCTGATTATTAATTTTTTCTTCTACGCAGATAATAATTTTCATTAATTAATGGGATACCTTAAATTCCTAAATCAGTTACTAAGTATACATGAATAATTTTGGAATATTCCCTTTAAAAGTATTTCTTATTTTCATGTTTCTTCATCTCTTCTGTCATTAAGAATAATCATGTAAACATTAAACACAATTACATAGCTTAAGGTGCCTAGCAGGTTTTAATATCAAATTTTTGGAAATGAATAGCTTATCTCTTTAAGTGTTTCTGGATACTGCTATACTTGTACATTCTTTCTCATATTATATTGCTGCAACACTTTGTCATATTGTTTGCAAATAAACTGCAAAAATAAAACCATGAAAATGTGGAAATTGCATGTATAGCAGAAGCTCCTTAATCATCTCCTAATTAAGCAACTTGCTGGCTTTCAACCTATTTCCTCCATTCCTTTTGGAAAATATTTACTAATGACCATGGCTTTGAAACACTGGTGGCTATTAGGCTATTTCTGAAGAGACCTTGGCATTTGTAGTTACCATGCGTTTAGTTGAGTGCCTACCAAGAGTCCATTAAGATTATTCTCAATTCACTTATGCCAGATAAAACTGTGAAAGATACTAGATGATTTAATTAAGTATTGTATAATTTGCTGATATCCATGTGTCAAAGAATGTGTGTGTATGTGTGTTTGTATGAAACCTGTGTTTAATTCTTTGGAGACATTCAATGAAAAATTTATTACAAAATATTGTTAAATTAGCTGTGGCTAAAACAACTCTAAAATATTTGGAGAGACAATAAAATTTGAAAAAAAAATCTATATTCAAGTACAAGCTATTTTTTTCTTTTTGGTTCTGTTTTGTGTGTATATATATATATATATATTATTTCTCACTTCTTTTAATTAAAATCCTGATCATCACTGATACTACATTGGATTATAAAAACAGGGAGAACACCAATATATAAATCAATTTTCAATATAAAAAACCTTGGTCTTATCTAAAAATATTTGCCAATGACTGTAACTGTTGACATGATTTAAGTTAAATATAATTAGAAAAATATGCATGAACATTTTAAAAGTAATTCAACCTTTATGCAATATTTCAATTCCAATGGCTACTTCTCTGTGTTATTCTTTCGGGTTTTGTTAATTCAGGGATGTATAATGCACTTCTTGAAAGATGAATTAATACAGGGCTGGCTGTGGTTCACTTGGGAGAGTGTGGTGCTGATAACACCAAGGCCACGGGTTCAGATCCTATATAGGAATGGTGGGTATGCTCACTGGCTGAGCATGGGGCTGACAAGACCAAGCCAAGGGTTAAGATCCCCTTACTGGTCATCTTTAAAAAAAAAAGGTGAATTAATACTTCAAGAATATAATTTGATTACATTAAAAAAGACAACATGACTCACAAAATAAATTAATTAATCAATGCATACACAAGCAATCTTTTAGAAACACTTAATTTGTTGGGCCTTAAAAACTAACGCCACCTTAAGTGACAAGTGGATTAAGGTGGCAGCCTAAGAGGGCGCCGGGAGGAAGTAGGGTGGGAGTGTCTGCGGGAACCTTGCCTTAGCCCTTATTGGCCGCGCTTCTGAACACTGCGTGATTACAATAGATAGGCATTGAGACAGAACCCTTAAGCTGATTGGAGCATGTAAAAAACCTGCCTTTCCCATTTGCCTTTAAAAGCAAATGCTTGTGTGCTAATAAACGGAACTGCTTGGCAGAACCTCCACTGCGTCTGAGTGTCCTTTAACCGGCCGGTGGTGTGCTCACCTCTCTTCATGGCTCTCTTCCCTAGTCTCCTTCCAGAGGGGACAGGAGGGAAAGAGGAATCCCCGGCCGTTCGCTCGCCCACCAGAAGGAACGAGGCTAGGGCTGTACTGGTCGGCCGGCGGTGGACCCGACATTAATTGTCATAAAAATGGAAGGATACCTCTACTGGGTTTAGTTGGATCCATCCTTTATCTTTCTGCAAAACAATGTTCATTTCAACTGTATGTACCTACTCAACCCATTTATTTATCACCTAGCAGATACCCTACTTAAAACAGATCATCTTCTCAGTTCAGAAACCTCATTCTTTTGAATATAGAAGGATTTGGGCAAGGACAGGATCCATCCTCCAGTTAGACACATTGATTGAATAAGCTGGTGGATTCTACATGAAGCAGGGGAACACCTGCAGAAGAAGAGCATGTGAGCAGACCTTCTAATTCCCTTTCCGCCCAAAAATTATTAAATGATAAAATAAAATAAGAAAAGAAAAACCTGTATCGGTGTAAGTATGAAAATCAGAAAAGGCTGCTGCTTCCGACCCCCAAATTCTAAGAATTGTGCCCTATTAAGCCCACATTTAAAAACACCATCAAGGGAAACCCCAAGCATTCCTTCAAAAGAAAGCAGAAAGAATGTAGGGAAAAAACTAGCAGGGCCTCTCTAAAATGTCTTTGAGGAAGAGAGAATTACAGGCTCTGTGAGAATAGGGGACACTCCAATTTAAACAATTTTCCGTTTAGCATTAGATAGCATCTGAGGAAGCCGTGAAAATATGCCTCTCCGTTTGCTGCCTCGGAGAACATGACTGATAGCTCCAGCTGCTGCCTTCCTGGATGCATCACCACTTTCCACTGTGTTCACACTTAAAGGTTTCTCCCAGCCAACAACTAGGCACATTGGTGATCCTAAATGCAGTTCCATTCCTGAGACCTGAGACTCCTCCAACTATAGATTTTGGCCCAAGGGCTCCCCTACAGACCAGCTGAACATGGCTTGGAATTATGTTGCAGTCCATGTTTCTTCCTACCCAGACCCCCTTCCTTTCCCTCTTCTTCACTGATGGAAGACCTACATAATGTCTGAAGGCTCTCCCTACCTTTTTTGCCCCCTGCTAGTTATCCTTCATATTCATTTTCATATATAAATCTCTTGTAGTTGTAATCCCATTTTTGTTTCCTTCTTCTCAGAAGATCCAAGAATTGTCTGAAATAATAGGCAATATAACAGGGATTTGGGACTGGCTTACTCTTCACCTGGCAGGTAAGAAAATGTTATTCTGAGTAGCATGTGGTCACTGATAGTCCCTAGAAAAAGGTGATGGTCAAATTGCTAAATAATTTACATGTCCATGAGTGACCTGAGGAAACATCTTGGATTAGATAACTGAACCTTCAGGTCTTTCAGGCATTTGAGAGATATGGCAGCTGAATTGACATTCTGTGGTGCAATGCTAAGGTCCTAATACAATTCCACATTCAGGCAGTAGGCTAACCCATTTCCATAAGGAACTTAGAGTTCCTCTTTCCCTGCATCCTCTCCAGCATTTGTTATTCTCAGTCCTTTTAAAAATGGCCAATCTAATTGGGGTGATATGATATATCAATGTGGTTTTGATTTGCATTTCTCTAATGATTGGTTATGCTGAGCATTTTTCATGTACCTCTTGGCCATTTGTTTGTCTTCCTTTGGGAAATGTCTATTTCCTTTGCCCATTTTTTGATTGGATTAATTGGGGTTTTTTTACTGCATGTTTTTTGAGTTCTTTGTATATTCTGGATATTAATCCCTTGACTGATATTGTAAATATTGAAAATGTAAATATTGTAAATATTGAAAATATTGTAAATATTTTCTCCTGTTCCATAGGTTGTTCTT
>NW_007741708.1:0-15669 GCF_000696425.1 Galeopterus variegatus | reverse complement strand
ATTTTTTGAGTTCTTTGTATATTCTGGATATTAATCCCTTGACTGATATTGTAAATATTGAAAATGTAAATATTGTAAATATTGTAAATATTGAAAATATTGTAAATATTTTCTCCTGTTCCATAGGTTGTTCTTCTGCTCTGTTGATTGTTTCCTTTGCTGTGCAGAAGCTGTTTAGTTTGATATGATCCCATTTGTTTATTTTTTTCTTTTGTTGCCTGTGCTTTGGGAGTCTTATTCATAAAGTCTTAGCCCAGTCCTATTATCTGGAGTGTTTCCCCTATATTTTCCTTTAGTAATTTTATGGTTTTAGGTCTTATACTTAAGTCTTTAATCCATTTTGAATTGATTTTGGTATATGGTGAGAGGTACAGATCCAGTTTCATGTTTCTGCATATGGATGTCCAATTTTCCCAGCAGCATTTATTGAAGAGGCTGTCCTTTCCCCAATGTATGTTCTTTTTGCCTTTGTCAAAAATCAGTTGGCTGTAAGTATGTGGGTTGATTCCCAGGTTTTCTATTTTGTTCCATTCATCCAAATGTCTGTTTTTATTCCAGTACAACACTGTTTTGGTTACAATAGCTTTGTAACATAATTTGAAGTTGGGTAGTGTTATGCCTCTGGCTTAATTTCTTTTGCTTAAGATTGCTTTGGCTATTGAGGGTCTTTTGTTTCATATGAATGTTTGGATGGCTTTTTCTATTTCTGTGAAGAATGACATTGGTATTTTGGTGGGTATTGCATTGAATCTGTAGATTGCTTTGGGTAGAATGGACATTTTCATGATGTTAATTCTTCTCATCCAAGAGCACGGTGTGTTTTTCCACCAATTTTTGTCGTCTTTAATTTTTTCAGTAGTGCTTTGTAATTCTCATTGGAGAGATCTTTTACCTTCATGGTTAAATTGATACCTAGGTATTTTATTTTTTTGGTGACTATTGTAAATAGGCTTGCTTTCTTGATTTCATTTTCTTCTAGTTTGTCATTGGAGTATAAAAAAGCTATTGATTTTTCAGTTTGATTTTGTATCCTGCAACATTACTGAAATTGTTAATCAGCTGTAAGAGTTTTTTAGAAAAGTCTAGCTTTTTCTATATATAAGATCATGTCATCTGCAAACAAGGACAGTTTGAATCCTCTCCAATCTGGATGCCCTTTATCTCATTCTCTTCCTGATTAACAATGCTAAAACATATTTTACTACACACTTAATCAAAATAATTCAAATGAAAACATTAATATTGTTACATTTGTCTTTTGAAAAGAAAATTATTTATCAAACATAATATTTATAGCAGAATTGGTGATGGTGCCAAAAATATAAAATGGCTCATGTGCAGAATTGTCTCTTCTATATCACTATTCATAAGAAATATTAATACCTTTACATGATGTGCACTAAAGAATTGTTTTGATTATGAGAATTTGGAAATAGCATAATCGTTCAATAGTTTGATAAGTTTTAATGCAAGTTCATAGTAAAAGCTATACTGTAGTAGTAAGTTTAGTGAGATATATGAAAATATTCATAATATTTGGTTCACTGGAAATTACACTGTACCAACTTGAATATGTGCTTATGTTTCTATTTTCTAAAATTGAATTGAATGCATAAGGGCAAAGATCATATAGACATATATATGTTTATATATTTATGTTCACATTGGTTTTTTCCTGGGTGAGTTGTTTATTGATGTGTTTAAATAAAATGTTTGTACTGGGAGTGGGCAGAATCAGTTCTCTGATTTTTATAATCTTATTTGGTAAGGGATTAAGTGAATAGGCATCAATAAAAAAGTCCCTTGGATCCCCTTTCATTTTGTGTAAGAAAATACAATGATCACTTTCATTGAGAGCTGTTTGATAAAGCAAAATTACTTTCTTGCTTTTTATCCATTGGAGAGCTGTTATATACCCAAAATCAATCAGAACAAAAAACACCACATAGGCTTAACACTCTCTGTATGCTATACAAATGTAGTAGTGACTTTTTTAAAAAACAGCAGCACAGGGTGATAAATGCATAAAATGGTCCCTGAAGTCCAGTGAACTATTGGTCTTAGGACACTGGCGATTATGCAGAGGTGTGAGTTAGCACTACTTTTAGCAATTCTCTATTCTTTAACAGAAAAGGTTTCTTTTCATTATTTGGTACCCGACTCTAAACAGTTTTGGTACATTTGGGGGGACTAGGACTGTAGACAGTGTTCTGATGCATTGTTACATGGAGAATATCATGTTTTAACCTTTGTGAAATCATAGAATCATTAACTTTGACTTCACCATTATGCTCAGAATTTTCTCTTGTCTCTTTTGTCTTGCCCCCCACCCCTGGTAGAGAAATTCAACCTTTTCATATTTAACAAGTCTACTTCTAGGCTATTAGGAGAGATTCAGAAGGAAGGGGTGAATAGAAATGCTATTCATATGATCTGAAGTTTTAGGAGTAGCTAGGGGCTGAGCTGGGAATCAAGTTTTAGGATTTACAGTAGCAAGAATAACTTAACCTGGAAGTTCCTTGACTCTGTTCATACCACACACATATGCACACACACACACGCATGCACACACACACGTGATGTTAAGCTGATATTTACCAGAAAGCTTCTGGGAACAAGAAATATCAATACTCTTAGTTACTAGACAGATAATAAATAAGGATAAAAGGGTAAATGTCATTGTTTCACAAGTGGGTACAGAAAAAGAATATCTCTAAATAACACTTTACTTCAGTGCATTCTCTTCCCTCTGGGACAGAAAATAGGAGAATGGGAATGTCTTTAGATTCCAGGCTTGGGAAATATTGGTGCAGGGTCACACTATCTCCAGCAAGGGGAGATATAGTCTTGTTGGACAGGCATTAAATCATAGCCAAGCAATTAGATGTTAAAAATCACATATTTTATAGAAAAGGCTGGGTAGGTTTGTTTAGGAGGGGAAGAGGAGAAGCAGCTCAAGCTGGGCATGGGGAATTCTAATTTAAAAAAAAAGGCAGGATGAGAAAAACAGGAGTGTAAATTGTTGGACTTAGCTTTGAAGCAGAGGAGGTGGTAACCAGAAAATTTCCTGGATATGGTTCTGAAAATGCTGTTTGCCAAGGTCGATGTTTTAATAAGATTAGTTGGAAGACTCCTACACCCTTCTAAAGTTGGTCTATTTGTCATAAGACACCTCCCGTCAGTAGCCTCTAGAGCACATGTATAAAGACTTGTCAGTTGGTTCCTGAGACCTCTAATTGGTCTTGTGGAAAAATGACACACATCAATAAAAACCATTACTCCAATCAATATTTCAGGAAGCCTAGAGAACTTATGCTTGTGAGTGGCAATCTATGTATTAACCCCAGAGGAAAAGATGGCATTACTTTCTAGCTGTTTTATGGATGCTAGATATTCCATAAGAATATATCAAACCTATCATTTGCTCTAACAAGGAGGTGTTTTTTGATTAAGGTAACTGTTGATAGTCCAGCAAAAACAACATGTCCTGGGGAAAATGGTAATTTATAAATGAATATCCCTCACATTATCATAGAAAAAGTACCCTTAGCAGAACTAAGGTATCCAGAAGTAAGGTTTTTGTAATTGCTATTATGACCAGTTCTAGCCCTTACAGGATTATAGTAATTATTCTTCATCGGTAGTCCATAAGATTCTGCAGCCTCCATGATCTTCTGTCAAAGAGTGGCTTACTTATTTGATTTCCATTTTCCTATTATGACAATTCTCTACTTTAGTTTTGTATGTTTATTTTTTAAAATTTAGATCCATTTAAATGTGTTATATAAAACCCAGATACATTTAGTAAAATAACATTAAAGCAATTTTATACAGAAATTGTCACTGAAATATGCAACTATCGTTATGTGTCTTCATTCGTCGAGTTGGGTAAAGTATTTTCTGTTTGTTTTAATATTAGTCTGGATTCAAGCACTTAACCTTACTTGAAACTTTATTTTCTCTAGGTTTATAGTCAAAATTATTATTTAAGTGACTCAGCTATCATTTGATTTGAATTAATTTTATTCTTAAAAGATGATAATACTTTTTAAATTAAGCTAAATTCAGTTTAAGGCATTTGTACAATACTTGACAATAAAGATGAAAGATTCTGAGATAGATCTGATAGCTTTATGTCTGAAAAATCCTCTTTGTTATTTTTAATCCTCCTTGTACATATTCTCACAAAATGAATTTCAACATTTGAGGCAAATTTAATTACTGAAATTTTCAGTGTATAAGAATATTTAAACTATGTTTAAATATTTAAATCTTTAAACTATGTTTAAAGATACTAATGAGATGTGTGGAAAAAGTGTGGACTACTATAGGAAACTATACACAGGAGACTAAGATGAACATTTATCTACTCAAGGGGAAAGTGTTATTTCTCTTGAGATTTGCAGGATCATTTGATGTAATCTGTAATGCTTCTTAATATTATAAAGCAAATAATTGTGAGAACTTTAAAAATATTTAAAGCATAAGAAAAATTAGAAAATATTTTTGCTTATTTAAAATTTATGTCTGCAGTTACTGTGTTTTATAGATTGCTAATGTATTGGATTTCCTCTATTTATCCATTACTTCAGAAAGTTTTAATTAATTTATCAAAACTATTTATAAATATAAGGCTTGTTTTATGTCTTTCTAATGTTTTATCCTCAAGAAGCAGAGATATATAATTACAGTAATATTATCAGTGTGTAGTTTAAATTCCCGTCTTCATATTCTCCTGTGATTGGATAGAAGAGGGTATGACATAGGGAGTCGAGAGGGGAAAGGGAAATTTTAATAAATCTAGTGGTTGTTAGAGTAGGAGACATTAAAGAATAGAGGAAGGAAAAAGAAAAAACTATATAAGGAGGCTCTTTTTATATCAAAACAACTGCTATCAAGATAAAGAAAACAGAAATGATTTGATAGATGGATGGATAGATTATAGATAGGTTGATAGCCATATAGATGCTAAGTTGTGTCTCTCCCAATTCGTATGTTGAAACTCTAGCACCTGGTACCTAAGAATGTGACTGTATTTGGAGATTGTGCCTTTAAAGAGATAAAATGAGATCCTTAGGCTGAGCCCTAATTCAGTGTAACTGATGTTTTATAAGAAGAGAATATTTGGACATACAAGCAGACACCAGGTGCATGCACACACAGAGGAACAACCACGTAAAGAGACACCAAGAGGACAGCTGTCTCCAAGCCAAGGAAAGAGGCCTCAGGAAAAACTCTCACTGCTCACACCTTGATCTTGGACTTCCAGCCTCCAGAACTGTGAGAAAGTAAATATCTATTGTGTAAGCTGCTCAGTCTGTGGTAGAGGCACACTTCAGAGAATAGTGTGGCTTTCATTCCAGACCACCCCAATAAAGTGAATATCACAATAAAGTGAGTCATATGAATTGTTTGGTTTCCCAATGCATATAAAAGTTATGTTTGTATTAAGTGTGCAGTAGCACTGTCTAAGAAAGCCATGGTCACACCTTAATTAAATAATACTTGATTGCTAAAAAATGCTAACAATCATCTTCAGCAGACCATAAGCTTTTTACTGGTGGAGGGTCTTGTCTGGATGTTGATGGCTGCTGACTAATCAGAGTGGTGGTGGTTGCTGAAGGTTGGGGTGGCTGTTGCAATTTTTTAAAATAAGACAACAACGATGTTTGCTGCATTATTTGACTCTTCCTTTTACAAAAGATTTCTTGGTAGCATAAGATGATGTTTGATAGCGTTTAACCCACAGTATACTTCTTTCAAAATTGGGCTACTGATCTCAAACCCTGCTGCTTCTTTATCAAGTAAGTTATGTAGTGTTCTAAATACTTTGTTCTCATTTCAATAATGTTTACAGCACCTTTGCCAGTAGTAAACTCCATCTCAAGAAATAACTTTCTTTGCTCATTCATGAGAAGCAACTCCTTATCTATTCAAATATGATCATAAGACTGCAGCAATTCACCCAAATATTTAGGCCCCACTTCTAATTCTAGTTCTCTATTTCCACCACATCTGAAATTATTTCTTCCATCAAGGTTTCGAACCCCTCAAAGTCATCCATGAGGGTTGGAATCAACTTCTTTCAATCTATTAATGTTGACATTTTGACCTTCTTCTATGAATCATGAATATTCTTTCCACAAGGTTTTGAATTTACTTTGCCCAGAAACATCAGAGAAATCACTATATATGGCAGCTACATAGTCTTATGAAATGTATTTCTTAAGTGATAAGACTTCAGAGTCAAAATTACTTCTTGATCCATGGGCTGCAGAATGGATGTTGTGGTAGCAGGCATGAAAACAACATTAATCTTCTTATATATCTCCATCAGAGCTCATGGGTGACTAGGTGCATTGTTAGTGAGCAGGAATATTTTGAAAAGAATCTTTTTTTGAGCAGTGGGTCTCAGCAGTGGGCTTCAAATATTCAGCAAACCATGCTGTAAACAGATGTACTGGCACCTAGGCTTTGTTGCTCCATTTGTAGAGCACAGGAAAGTAGATTTTTCATAATTCTTAAGGACCCTAGGATTTTCAGAATGGTGAATAAGCATTGGCTTCAACTTCAAGTCACCAGCTGCATTAGCCCCTAACAAGAGAGTCTGTCCCTTGAAGCTTTGCAGCCAGGCACTAACTTTTCCTCTCTAGCTATGAAAGTCCTAAATGGCACATTCTTCCAGTAGAAAGTTGTTTAATCTACATTGAAAACCCGTTCTTTAGTGTAGCCACCTTTATCAATGATCTGAGCTAGATCTTCTGGGTAATTTGCTGTAGCTTCCACATCAGCACTTGCTGCTTCACCTTTTATGTTATGGAGATGCTTTCTTTCCTTAAATCTTGTGAATTAACATTTGCTAGCTTCAAACTTTTCTTATGCAACTTCCTCAGCTCTCCCATCCTTCATAGAATTGAGAGAGTTAGGCCTTTGCTCAGGATTAAGCTTTGACTTAAGATAATGTTGCGGCTGGTTTGATCTTCTATCCAGACCACTAAAGCTTTCTGCATTATCAGTAATAAGGCTGTTTCACTTTCTTATCATTTGTATGTTTACTGGAGTAGCACTTTTAATTTCTTTCAAGAACTTTTCTTTTGCATTCTCAACTTGGCTAAGTGTTTGGTGCAAGAGAACTACCTTTTGGCTTATCCCAGAGGTTGACATGCATTCCTCACTAAGCTTAATCATTTCTAGGTTTTGATTTAACGTAAGAGACATGTGACTATTCCTTCACTTAACCATTTAGAAATCTTTGTAGGATTAGTAATTGGTCTAATTTCTATACTATTGTCTCTCAGGAAATAGGGAGGCCTGAGGAGAAACAGAGAGATGGGGGAATGTTCAGTCATTTGGGCAGTCAGAAACACACATTTATCTATGTAGTTTTCTCTTATATACGGGCACAGTTTGTGGTGTCCCAAAACATTTACAATAGTGACATCAAAGGTCACTGATCACACATCACCATGAAGGATACAATAATAATAAAAATGTTTGAAATATTGTGACATTTACCAAAACGTGACAGAAAACAAAGTGAACATGTGCTGTTGGAAAAATGGTGCTTGACACAGGTTGCCACAAACCTTCAATTTGTAAAAATAAAGTGAAATACAATACGTAGAATTATGCCTGTATTTTGTTATCACAGCTCTAGCAAACTAGTACAATAGATATTTGCTCCGTCCTCATTTTGGATTCTGTAAGGAGACTGACTTTTACAGCGTCTCTACGTCAATTTGGAGTAGGCCCAACAGAAAAATGTAATACTGAGGAATCCGCCCACAATTTCCTGAAGCTCCTATAGTTTAGAAAACAGTTTTTCCTGTGTGCTCCTCATGAGAGACACATAAAGTGACAATAGAACTGTAGCTGTGAAGGTCCTTCACTGTGGTAAGGGGTAAGGTGACCTTAGAGTGGAGGCTGCCATGAGGGATGGCATAAGTCATAAATGCAATAGAAGCTGTGACTGAATCACAGAAAACCTGCAGGGCCAGCAAGAACTGTCCAGTAGAAGCTGGCAGGAAACTTAGTACTTAGTATGACATATTGTCACATACACTTCTAGAGCCCCAGAGGGGAAAAAAGAACAGATACAAAGATCTAAGGACACCTTCTCTTAGCAGTGAAGGCATGTAAGCATTTCTCTTAACACAGATACCAGTTTGGAGATAAAGATGGAAGGAGAAATCTTAAAAAAAATTGATGTGTTTATTAAATACCAAATAGAATGTTTAAAATACAAGGTGGAAATATCTTTAAATTGCTGCAGTGAGTCAACTATACCTATAATGCCTATACTACCCTGGCCTAGGGGACTTCTGTATGCCAGTAGGCACCTTGCTTCTTGATTTAATCAGGTATGCAATCAAAGAAACCATAATTCCCTGTACACTCCCATTATTTTTGTATAAATATAGAATTCCACCACAAGAGAATGCTTTTCTTTTGCTTAACTCATAAAATGTAACCCCAGACAAGGCTATTAGAAGTATTTGAGTAATTGAAGTTGCCGCTTCAGTGATGTTTGAGTAGATATTGAAATACTGGAATGTATTTTATATTTCATAAGAAATAAAGTCTGACAGGTGGAAGGGAAACAGCTCTAGAGGGTGACCAATTTACTAACCCATGCTGCATGGAGGTTGTAGAGGAGCTTAAGGGCAAGCAATGTCAGCCAGGAATGTCTTGGCAAATGGAGTGAATGTGTCTTCAATGAAGATGCATAAATAAAGCCACTTATAAGGAGCTGAGGAAGCAAAGAATGGGGGGGGGGAGAAAGAACAAGACAGAAAAATTAATAACTACTGTAGTTTACCCATCATTTAAATTATACAAGTTCAAAATATTCCCGCCAAAACATATTTCTAAACCTTTATTCCTTGAAGAACTGTGATGGGAATAAGCAAACTACAGTTCAGTAGAAAAATCCAAATTTCTGCCTGTTGTTGTAAATAAAGCTCATTATTGTCAATGGTGACTTTGGCACTACAATGGCAGAGTTGAGTAGTCGCTACAGAGACCTATGCCTCACAAAGCCGAAAACATTTACTATCTGGCTATTTACAGGAAAATTTGTCAACCCTTGGCCTGATTTTGGAGGTCCTACTTTTATATAGGGTAATGTCTTGTTTCTACCTATATATTTTTAGTACCAGAAAAAAAAAATAATCAACTTGGTTTTAGTGAGGCAATAATCCTTTTTCTTCCTTCACTGCCCTGTTGGCATAAGGACTTAAAGTGGCAAAATCAATTTTCAATGTTTGTCCATTAATTGAAACATTTTTCTTTATATACTATGACTTTAGATCAAATCCAGAGTTGTGATGACAGATATAGAAATACCCATTGTTTATCATTGGCTTCTCTATCAGCCTTTTTCTTTTTGGTTGTTAACAATGTAAACAAACATTTGTAGCTCTATGATTTCTGGGAATTAGATTGATTCCAATTTTGGAATTCTTGTGTTTGGGGGAAGCTATGTGACCATGTGTGGCAGTAAATTTGTGGGTAGAGGTGATACATACCACTTCTGGAAAGCATCCAGGTACCCATATGAAAAGCCCATTTCCTTATTCTATGAAAATCAACAATGTTCTGAAAAAGTGGCTCCTCAGATTTCTGGGTTCAACTCTGACAGGTACAAAGCTTAAAAGTTATATTCATGGGCCAACTCCGTGGCTCACTTGGGAGAGTGCGGTACTGGGAACGCTGAGGCCGCGGGTTCGGATCCTATATAGGAACAGCCGGTGCGCTCACTGGCTGAGCGCGTTGCAGATGACACCAAGCCAAGGGTTGCGATCCCCTTACCGGTCACACACACACACACAAAAGTTATATTCATTCTTATAACAATAAAAACAGCGATGGCAAATGCTGAACAAACTAACAGTCAATGACTTTTCTTTGATTTATCAGAGAATTGGGGTCACAGAATGAACGCCCCTCAAAATCTACAGAGACGAATACAGAGAATCACAGCTGATATCAACGTACTTGAAGCAGAAGCTGCTGCAGCTAGTAACTGGTAGTAACATCTAAATGGTAATTATGACAAACTGCTGAAATCTGATATATAAAGGCTTAAGAGTTAAAAATCCCTGAAGGTCCACTATTGGGGACACACTTTCATTTGTTTTACCTCCAGAGACGACCCCAGATGTTCGGAGTCAAGACCTAATAAAAATCCCCTCTTATTTCAGGCAGCAAATAGGGGAAGTAACCATTTTTAAATAAGCCCAGAACATTCTCCATTACAAAAGCCTGATCTTTAAGGGAAAGCTATGTTACCAGAGCCTTATGTGACCTAAGTTAGAGGCAATTGGCCAGCTCCATCTCTCTCTAGACTTCCTGTCTCAAGTAAGGAAAAAAAAAAAAAAAAGCTTAAAAAGGCAAATAAGTGCTCAAAAAGTCACAGCCCAGGAACTTAGGCTCACCAAAAACTTATATTTAATTATAAGGATATAGAACACTTCTCTTCCTAATATCTTATCACAAAAACAACAGAGCTTCAATACAATAAAGATGGATTAAAACTGGAGAGAACAGACCTATATATACTAGAGGTTGGAAAGGGAGTGGTAGGAGTTAGGGAGTAACTGGGGAGGGCACAAAGCATAATTACAATTTGTAATGATGAACACGATAATAATATTGATTTGATCATCAAATACTGTGCAAAATACTGAAGGTAAACTCTGTACTGCATAAATATGCATCATCAAAAATAAGTAAATAACTTTTTTAGGAAAAAAAAAAAACTGAGAGAGCCGAAAGACACACCCACTATTTAAAAATGCATTCTTAAGGAAACTCCAAGACAGCAAGGAAGAAAAAAATCAAAGAATCTACAGTATACTGAAGCCTCTGGCACTTACAACTACAGCACACATTAAACACATCCCTGTTCCCAGCCTGATTAAAATAAAACTTCACAATAAAAGCTAAGTTATTTCAGTTCCTATTATCCAACAATACATCATGTATTCTTTCAAGAAAAAATTGCAAGGCATGGTAAAAGGCAGAAAAACTGCAGTCTAAAGAGACCAAGCAGCAAAAGTAGACTCAGATATGACATAGAATTAGTCATTTTTAGGAAATTTAACTGCGATTCATATGCTAAAGGCTATAATAGAAAAAACCAATAACATGTAAAAGCAGATGTGTAATATACAGAGAGATAGGAGAAGAATCTAAAAGAAATGCTAGAAATTACAAAGACCATTACAAAAATAAAGAATGCTTCTGATGGGCACATCAGGAGACTAGGCATGGCTAAGGCATTAACAATTTTGAATATATGTCAATAGAAACTTTCTAAGTATTAAAAATAGAAAAAAGAATAAAGAAGTAGCAGAATATTTAGTTGTAGAGCAATTATAAAAGGTGTAACACATGTGTGATCAAAATACCAGAAAGAGAAGAGAGAGAGAAAGAAGCAGAAGACTTACTTAATCTAATAATGGATGAGCATTTTCTAAAATTAATGACAGACACCAAACCACACATCAAGGTATCTCATGGTAACAATTAAAGATATATCTTTTAAAAAGTATAAATCATGTGCTATGAGAGGAGAGGAAATGGAAATACTTACATTTCTTCTTCCATTAAGAAGAAAGAAGACAGGAAAAAGGATGGAAGATAAAAAGAAATGCAATAAACAGAAACAGGCACAAATATGGGGATATTAATAGAAATATAATAATAATTACTTTAAATGCAAGTGACCCAAATTCATCAATTAAAAAACAAACTAACAGACTGGATAAAAAAAGTAAATTAAGACACAATTATATGCTGTCTTTAAGAAATCCACTTTAAATATAAAGACATAGATAAATTAAAAGTAAACAAATGAAGAAAGATATACTCCTCTAACACTAATGGAAAGAAATTTGGAGTAGCTGCATAATTTCAGAAAAAGTAAACTTCATGACATAAAAATGTATCAGGGTTAAATAGGGGTATTATATAATGACAAAGGGGTTAATTTTCTAAGGTGACATAACAATACTTAACATTCATGTTCCTAAAACACAGTGTCAAAATATGTGAGGCAAAATACCTATAAAATTTCAAAAGAATTAGAAAATCCACAATTATAGTTGGGGCTTCAACATGATTCTGTCAGTAATTGATAGATTTATAGGGCATAAAATCAGTAAGGATATATTTGAACTGAACAGCACCATCAATCAACTGGTCTAAAGGACATTTATAGAATATCTTATCCAACAACAAAAGAATACACATTCTTCTTGAGACTGAATCAGTATTCAACTACCTTACAAAAGTAAAACACCAGACCCAGATGTTCTCACTAGTGACGTCTACCAAACATTTAAGGAAGAAATAATATAAACTTTCTATTATCTGTTTCAGAAAATGAAAGTGAAGTAACACTTCCTAACTAATTCCATGAGGCCAGCATTACCCTAACACCAAAACCAGACAAAAACATTACAAGAAAATACCTTGTAATGAATAAGGCAAATACCTCTCATGGACATAGATGCAAAATCCTCAATAAAATATCAGCAAATAGAATCCAACAATGTACATAAATAATTATAAACAATTATCAAGTGAGATTTATTCCAGATATGCAATTAGAGGCAGAGATGCAATTTATGTAGCCACATGTCAAGGAACACCTGGAGCCAACAGAGTCCAGAAAGGGAACAAAAGATTTTCCCATAGAACTTTTGGAGGGAACACAGCTCGGCTGTCATGTTGATTTCAGACTTCTGTCCTCCAGAACTGTGAAAGAATAAATTTTTGTTGTTTTAAGCTGGCAACTTTGTGGTAAACTGTTATAGCAGCCACAGGAAAATAATACAAAGCCTAAAAAAGTAACTCAATATTTTGAACCTCAATATCTTGAACTCTTTTATAAATATTCCTAAAGTGCTGAAGACTATTGAGAGTGATCCTGTCCTAGTCATTCAAGATATAACCCCCTAGAATCTGTTAGACACAGATGCAAATGGGAAAAGAAACTTGATTTAACTTTATGTCCCATGTTTCAGTACAAGTGTCAGAGCCTAACTTAGTTCAGAGTGCCATAACTACTATCATTTTCTAGGTGGCTTAAACACAGAAAATTTTTTCTCACGGTTCTTAGAGGTTGCGAAGTCCAAGATCAAGACGGCACCTGATTAAGTTTCTGTTGAGGGCTCTCTTTCTGGTTTTCGGATGCCTGTCTTCTTCCTGTATCCTCACATGGTGGAGAGAGATCATTTTTCTAGTATCTCTTTATAAGGGCACTGTCCCATTCATGAGGTCTTTGTCCTGATGATCTAAATACCTCTCAAGTGCCCCACCTCCAAAAACCATCACAGTGGGGATTACAGCTTCTATACATGAATTTTGAAGAGACATACATTCAGTTCATGGCAGACTTCTCCTGAAAACATCCTTAAAATTGGAAGGCAGAATTGTGACTTGAGTATTATTGCTTAGCACAGAAAACAAAAGAATCACAACAGGAATAATATAAAAGTTAGAAAGTGATTTTTCAGATAGTGAAAGGAATCATTAATGAGTAAATGTTACTGGCTATCTACTTAAAGGTAATAAAAAAGAGACTAATTTTACCAGGTCTGAGCCAATTGCTGTATTCTGTATTTAAATTAATAAAGTTAAACAAATTATTTTTAATGCTAAGAAATCTCTTGTGTCTTTATTGCTTATGGGATATAAGCTTTGGAGACATATTTAGTAATCTATTAAAACAGATTGTTTGAAAAATAGTTTGAATGGGTGGTACAATGAACCCAATAACTCAGCAGGGTTTATCCATTCTTAAAATTTTACAGCAATGCTAATGTTGCAGATTTATTTATTTTTTCCCTAGATATTTCAAAAGTATTTAAAAAATACCTTTTGCAAATTGTCATTCTACAATTAATTATAACAGTAACAATCAACAAAATAGGTAATCATCTTTTAATAATAAATATAACTTCTTGGGCCACTAATAAAAGCAATATTAAGTCTCTTTTGGACCTGAAAATAAATCTTTACATACTGTTGTATTCTTTGTTTATTTTATGATAACATTAATATTAATTTTAAATAATGTGCATAAATATATTGATGTGCCACAATCTATGGTAAGTATACTTTGTAGGATATGTTTGATAAAATACTGTGAAAAATCATGTTGAAAAACAATACCATAATACAGGAATGTATCAAAAATATTTTATTAGAGAAGAACATAAAAATTGTATATGGCATGACCCTAGTTTTAAGTAACATTCATATGAATATATGTACATTTTTGCATTTTTCCATAAAAATGTTTTATAAGCACCAAAATATTCTATATGATCAAATGAGTGGCAGAAATATAGTCAGCTTTAGTTTTCCTTGTTTTCTATTTTCTCTACTTCTTAAAATAAAATTATTAATGTATCACCAATTTTGAGAGCATTTTAAATAACACTGGTTTGGACATTGAAAGCAATGGAAGATTTATGAAAACAACCCTTGAACTATAATAGTCCCTTTCAGGGATAGTTCTTATGGCAGTATACTGACTTGTATTTACCTATTCAATATCTATTCTCCATCCTGTCCTTACTATGAGAAGGATAATTTAATTCCTGTGCTCAGTAAAACTGCTTGAACACTTGACTTCCCTTATCGTCAGAAGTGTGCATGTGACCTAAGTCTGAATATTGCCATAAATGACATTCACAGGTGGTGTCGGGGCAAGAGTGGTGTTCTGAAAGCCATAAAAAGGGATCTGGCTTGTGTGGTTGGTCTCTCTAGTCTTTTCTCACTTAAATTTTCTTTCTGCCTGGAATATCATGCTAAGTCAAGAGAAGGGGAAAACATCTTTCGTGCATGAGAATGAAAACCAACACTAAAAATGGTGAACCAGAAATAAATAAAAGACTTGAAACATTTATGATTTTATTGAGCTACTTCATCAGTCCTGGATAGCTTACATCTGGACTTTTTCAGGTTATACAAATAAATCCTTCTATATTTAAGTGCTCTTATTTGAGTTTTCTTTATATGCAGATCAAGAAATTGATTCACCTGCTTTCCAGAATAGAATTAAGTCCTGTAATTCCACAAGGTTCAAATAGCACCCAAATTACTGGATTTGGGAATATTTTAAAATAATAAAGAAACTCACAGATCTGACAGTCATCATCCAGATTAAGGCATGATTAATGTTCAAAATTGTATATATGTGTATGTGTTGATACATGTGCACAGATATATGTGAGTGTGTGTATGAAAACTTAATGCAATTATCTCACAGAAAAACACATATGTATTATTGAACCTACTTTCAAATTGTGTTTGTAACCCAAAATTCCTTTATGCCTTTGCTGAAAACAACATGTTTAAATTTTAGGAATGAAGGCTTTTAATGTGAGAAAATATAAGAAGACTATAGAATTATTCATAATAGAGTAAAGGTATGTCCCAAATTTCTGTACTGTTTTTGCTTTGGTATGTTTGAAACTTTTAATATTTTATTTTAAATAGCTCATCTGTGAAGTGTTTGTTTGGAAAAGAAGTAGCATTTTCCCTACAATGTGGCTGTTGCAGAAGAAAATCATCATCAAATGTCAGTTATATAAACCATAACAGCAAAAAAAAAAAAAAAAAAAAAAAGGAAAAAAAAAAAAATTTTTTGTTTAA
>NW_007741707.1:23030-24303 GCF_000696425.1 Galeopterus variegatus | reverse complement strand
CCTACAGGCCACCAAGAGCCTCCTCATTAGCATAAATTCGGGTCTGGTTGAAAGGGGTTTATTAAGAATAACAAAAGATGTTCCAATCACTCAGGAAATTATGAGGGTGTTAGGAGCTCTGTGCCAGGAACGAACAAAGACCAAATATATATTTTTTTATATCACAATATCACAATAACAAAGAAAGATTTAACAAAAATGTTAACTGTAAGTTGAGGGCTTAAGAAAGCTCCCCAAAAAGCAAAAACAATTACAATACCACATAAGACCATCTGTCAAGACAGGCTCTGGATTACAGAGAAGCTGGTGCAGGCGAGGCCTTCTGACAGATGGAGAATCGGATCCACTCTGGGAGAAGCGGCGGACAGCTGGCTCCTGCAGCCCAGGCTTCTGGCTGTCCTCTCTCACTTCACGACTACATCATGACTACTCCCAAAGTGGATGAAACGCTCTGAGCCAGCCGCCCCGACACGGCCGACGACACCCCAGAATCCTGCAGGGGCCAGCACCACAGTCCACTCACTGCCAGTGAACCCAGAGAGTGCTCAGCTCTGTCCTGCCCCAGTCTTTTTCTTCTTCTCTTTTTTTTTTTTTTCCACCAGGTTAACCAAAATGGGAAACAAGGAAAACCCTTCAGAGAAGTCATATTGCCTCTGCTTTTGTTCTTGGAGTGTTCCTGAGTAAACGTTAAGCAAAACTGCCTCTTATCAAAGAAAGCTCAGGAATGATAGTTTTGAAGACCGAGCAAACCACACACCTCTGTAAATCAGTTTTCCTTCTGGTAAGAAAACAAATAAATAAATATGTAAAATATTTCCCATTTGAAAATTCCAGGAATCCAAGATTAGCTGTTGAAATTGGAAAATCCCACAATGTCTCTGTACAACTCACATAATCTATTTATGAAAAGGGTTTGTTGCCAGAATTAAATGAATAAATGTGAGAGTAATTTGAAAGGGGTGTAGTACTAAATACTCACAAAGCGTCATTGTCATAGGGATAATGCTAATGTCTGTAAACATAGTTATAGCCATTGATATTGTCAGCAAATTATCAGAATCTAGGACCTGATCTTTATAGATAATAGTTAAATGAATTAATTTATGGAGTGCACTTAGAATAGTCTCCCGTGGGAAGTACTCTCTAAGCATTAGCTATTTTATTATTATGATTACCAGGAGCGGTGGTGGTGATAGGGTAGCATGTTGTTATCTTTATTCCTATCCTCACTTTTAATTATGGGATGGCGTCTTTGACTTTATTGTACTATATC
>NW_007741707.1:20820-22212 GCF_000696425.1 Galeopterus variegatus | reverse complement strand
CTTTATTCCTATCCTCACTTTTAATTATGGGATGGCGTCTTTGACTTTATTGTACTATATCACTTTCTTATAACTGGAACCTGAGCATTGGGGAATTATAGTCCCCTATGCTGTGATTACATTGACCAGCATTTTATACCCAAGGAGACACATATCTCGCTACCACCCAGAAGCCCAGATTCAACATACTGCAGCCAATAGACCAGTGATTACTGTTGCATTTGGTTATGACCCCTTCTCAAAGCTTACTTTTGCATCAGTGTCTCTTAAAATCCCCAAGGCCATGTATGTCTTTTTAATTAAAATGAAAGAAATTTTTGTTTGGAGAATTTCATGGCAGCCCTAAGGCATCGCAAAACCCAACTGGGGGAATCACTGCCTATAGTTAAGTAGTATTGAAGACAGCCAAAAAATCCTTCTTGGTCATCCCAGAGTCTCAAGACATAGTCAAAATACATAACAGCTGATAAATTTTATGCTCCATTATAGTCATAAAACCAATCCGTACCACAGCCTGCTACAGCAAAAGGTCACTTCACAGGTGTCCCAGGGCCCAGCCATTGAAACGAGCCCCAAGTTAGTTTCACCCGTTGGCAGTACTAGCATTCAACTGTCACCCTGTCCTTGCATTAACGTGCTGTGATTACTCCCAGCAGTGGAGCAGGGCCTCCATGGTAACGCTCTTCAGGGAGCTGGGGAAACTCTTCAATTATTAAAATGAATAATTCTTACCAACACATTTAATTGGGAAATATTACATGTTAAAGGGGCACTAATGGAACAGCTCTGAGAACTGAGCGGTGTGATAGAGTATGCTTTTTGATGTGAATTTTAGCGATACTCTCCTCATCCCATCACGCCATGCATTATTTAGCTGCTTTAAAAAAAAAATCTATCATTTCATTTCTAAGTGGAGATGGAATTATTGAATCCACAAAAGAAAGCTTTGAATTACTCCCATGTGTTTGAACCATTACCAGCCCACAAAAACCAAATATGTTGAATCGTCGCATTATCTCTGATTGCTGGGAAGTCAACCAAAAAAGACCCTGAACGTGACATCAGCCAGTTAACACAGAGAGTCAGATTAGCTTTAGAAAAAGGTAGCTATAGTATTTCCTTTACTAAGAAGCAAAAATTCATGCATTGACAGCATTTGTCTAACTTCACCTGTGGAAATTCTTAAGCATAATTGCCATATTTACACACTATTATATAAGTGTGTATCTCTCTATATTCTCAGAGAAATGAGACTTATTCCAGAAGCAAACAGAAGAACTCAATCTTATTAACTCATCAAATGCAAATATAGATCATTTAAGCCATTTGACATGGTTCTCTTAACGTTCTCTATAAAGAAATTATCCACCATTAAAAAAGGAAAAAAAAAAA
>NW_007741707.1:17375-20036 GCF_000696425.1 Galeopterus variegatus | reverse complement strand
AAAAAAAAAAATCCAGGGCCAGTGTTTTCATTCAATCTCTTCATTTTGAGATTACAAAGCTGTTTCTATGGTGGAGAAAATGATAGACACACAGGGGATAATAACACTGGGAAGCTAAAGAATGAAAAGCAAACACATTTATCATTGGCAAGAGACTGTGTAATTATTAAAAATTTCACCCTTCAACTTGCAAGCTTTTTCTTTGGAAGTAGGATGTTGCTGGTACTAGGTTTAAGGATTCCCAGAACTAATTTCAAAAAAAAAAAAAAAAAGTCTAAAGAAAGCTACTTTGGTTCAGTGACCAAATTTACAGCATTTTGTATATTCAGTTTAATTAACATAAGATTTCATAAGTGTTGAGTGATGATAAACATCTCACATGCTGCCTACAGGAAAGATGATACATCTTCCAAAAACTTCTCCAAGAGTCATTGGCGCTGTCCCCTCAGGCCCTGGAATGTTAGAGGGATCCCCTGGGAGAAATGAAATTGCTGGCAGCACTGAAATTGCTGGCAGCTCGTTAGTGGTCCCCTGACCTTGGCTGATCTCCTTGCCCGCTAGTACAAATCCTCGGGCTTGGCCAGGTCTGTGCTTTCTGGGACTCTTGCTTCTGCCTCCATTTCTCACTATTCCAAACCAGTTCACCATTAAATTTGTGTTTAGCGACTAAAAAGCGTGACCCAAGAGCAACTCAAAAGTATGACTCAATGTACCCCTCAGCTGCTGCAAATATCAAATTACTCTGCTATCTCCAAATTCCGTAGCTGGCTTCATAGATTCTCCACCTCTCTGAATTGCTCCCTTGATTCACTGTATCTGTCAGGCTGCCTGATCCCCTAATGCTGGAGGAAAATCAAAGAGCTGCTTGACTGGAAAGGGGTAATTACTATCAGTGACATTTCCATTAGGAAGTTTCCTACCGAGCTGCTCTCATCTTAATACCAAATACTCATATTAATGTCCCTCCCCAACTCAGCTCCCTACACTAATTTTTTAAATAAAAATTCTAATGATTTATAATGAATGACTGCTCACTGTCAGGCTGTAAAACCAATGACTCAAGGACACCTAAATGACATGTATTTCTACCCACCTAGACTTCCTTGTGCCTGATCTTTACTGTTTGGTTTAGTTCACAGTTCACTGTTCAGTTTACATCATATCAGATGCTTGAGAAGTTTTTGGTTGTTTCATACCACATGCAACACAGAACACATGAAAGCAAATAGGCCAGTGGTTTTCAAACTTGTTTTTGCAGCAACACCACTTTCAAATGAAATTTTACCATAAATAAGCATAAGAAAATCATTAGCATAAATTTATTAGAATAAATTTTCATTTATAATTTCATATATGTAACAATTTTATTAAGTCAATAAGTTTGTTTTAATGGAAAAAAAGCTGTAATAATCAGGGATTTAAATGAGAATTATATAACCTCAGCCTTCAATTTATTTGCATAATTTTTTTTGTCTGTTTGAAAAGATAAACTGTTTCTGACAGCCTGCCCTGTGTTCTAACTCTATTCTCCAATTAGGCAGAAATGGCAGAGATTTTATTCCAAGGCCTACAAGAAATCAAGATAATCTGGCACACTAAATTGTCATATAAGTGGCCCCAAATGTGTTAAATTTTGGTACATAACACAAGTGAGTTATTTCATGTAGCATGTTAGTTATTATAGTTTTAATAGTTGAAATGTATTTTTACATAAAATCTAAATCATGCATTTAAGGAATCACTAAATCAGAGCCGTGGAACACTAAGACAGTGTAGAAGACAATTTGAAAACACCACTGAGGCAGATTCAATTGCTGGTTAGGGAGAAATAAATAGCTAAGGAGCTAAGGAAAAGGTTAACTTGCAGAAAGAAGGCTGTGGCTATTGCTCTTGGTAATCTCTTAACTTCCTGAGCACTTTGATGTATCCATAACCACAGCTAACTGCACTCTCCCTTGCAGTATAGGAAGTTGAGCATGTTACTGTCCCCTCCAGGAGATTATATACAACCAAAGGCAGAGGATCATGAACTGAATTGTGCCACCCCTTGCCCCAAATTTGTACGTTGAAGCCTAACCTCCAGTGTGACTATATTTGGAGATAGAGCTTTTAAGGAGCAAATTAAGGTTAAATAAGGTCATAAGGGTGGGGCCATGACCCAATAGGAGTGGTGTCCTTATGAGAAAAGAAGAGACACCAGAGAGCTCTTTCTCAACACACATGCACAGAGAAAAGGCCATGGGAGGACACAGCAGGAAGGTACCGTCTGCAGGCTGAGGGGAAAGGCCTCACCAGAAACCAACCCTGTTGGCACCTGATCTTGGACTTCCCGTCCTCCAGGCTCCAGGACTGTGAGAAAATGAATTTCTGTTATTTATGCCACCCAGCCTATGATATTTTGTTGTGGCAGCTCAAGCAGGCTAATAAAATCATGAAACAAATACACCAGAAAACATGTTTTAAATGAGCACAACGGTAGAAATTCCCTTTTTATCATTGTGAGGTTACCTAAATGTGATGTGCTACCAAATTCTCAGTGGGATCACCCCCTGAGGACTGTCATTATTCTTTTGCCTGAATGAAACTAAAAGCTCTTAGCATTCGAGCTTGAAGCACGGCTGTGCATGGATTTGAAGTGGTCTCAGCTTGACTGAACAACTT
>NW_007741707.1:15246-16687 GCF_000696425.1 Galeopterus variegatus | reverse complement strand
ATCCCCCCAACCCCCTCCAGCCTTCTACCTTCTGGTAACCATTATTCTACTCTCTACTTCTTTTTTTTTTCCCCCTTTTTGTCTTTTTTCGTATCTGGCAACAGATCGCAACCCTCAGTGTAGCGCCCAGACCGGACCGGGACCGGCAACGGGATCGCAACCCTTGGTGCTGCGCCCGCACCTCGCTCAGCCAGTGAGCGGGAACTGGTCTGTATGTGGGATCCAAACCCTCAGCGGGAGCGCCGCCGCGCTCCCAAGTGGTGCACTGTAGCAGTGTGCCACCGGGCCGGCCCTCTACTCTCTACTTCTGTGAGAACTCCCCCCAGCTTTTTTTTTAAAGATTCTGCATATGAGTGACATCATGTGGTATTTGTCTTTCTGTGTCTGACTTAATTCACTTTACATGGTGGTTTCCAGTTCCATCCACATTGCTGCAAACAGGATACCATTTTTTCTATAGCTGAATAGTATTCCTTTTTGTATATATACCACAGATTTTTATCCATTCATCCACCGATGGGCATTTATTGGCTATTGTGAATAGCGTTGCAATGAACATGGGAGTGCAGGTGTCTTTTTGATACATTGATTTCATTTCCTTTGGGTATACACCCAGTAGGGGGATGGCTGGGTCGGAATACAGATCTATTTTTAGTTCTCTGAGGAACCTCCATACTGTTTTCCACAATTGCTGTACCAATTTACACTCACCAACAATGCAGGAGGGCTCCCTTTCTCCACATCCTCACCAGCATTTGTTATTTTCTGTCTTGTTGATGATAGCCATTCTAACTGGAGTGAGATGATATCTCATTACAGTTTTAATTTGCATTTCCCTGATGATTAGTGATTTTTCTGAGCATTTTTTCATGTGCTTGTTGGCCATTTGTATGTCTTCTTTTGAGAAATATCCGTTCAGGTCCTTTGCCCATATTTTAATTGGATTATTTGTTTTTCTGTTGTTGAGTTGTTCGGAACGCCAATAATGTTAATGGCTAAAATAAAAATAACAGATTTGTTTTTAAATATTTTAAATGCCTTTAATAATTACCAAATAAACAAAATATTTATTTGTATTATTATTAAATGTTATTAAAAATAACTTAAGATGAAACATCCAGTTTAGAATGAAAGCCCCAATGTAGCCTCTCCAAATTTTTCCACAAAATACCATTGAAAGTAGGAAAATATGAAAACATAATCCATTTTCAAAAATCTAAGTCTGATATAATACACCACCACGTCTGGGAGATATTTGCATTATCAGCATAGTTAATGAAAGAGATTAAAAATCATATTGTTATCTAGAAACAGAGACAATCTCAGAGGCTGGGAAGGTGGGACCATACATTAACTTGCCATCCAGCTGTGGCACCACATCTGCCTGGCACCCAAGTTGACAGAATGGTCAGCCAAGGTCATCTGCATTTTCTCCTTCTCC
>NW_007741707.1:11737-14666 GCF_000696425.1 Galeopterus variegatus | reverse complement strand
GAGACAATCTCAGAGGCTGGGAAGGTGGGACCATACATTAACTTGCCATCCAGCTGTGGCACCACATCTGCCTGGCACCCAAGTTGACAGAATGGTCAGCCAAGGTCATCTGCATTTTCTCCTTCTCCGGGTGTAACTTAAGTGTGGGCAGACACGATAAGGTCTTGTCTTTTTTCTAATTTATTTATTCTCCATGCTCTTTTGAGAATGAGCACATTTCTTCTCTGGATGCTACTGTAGGTTATTTTTCAAAGTTCCTCCTTTTCTCTTCATCTGCCAAATGCTCTTGCCTCTCACTTATACCGCAGGGCTTCTTCTCAGACCTTGTGCAGGTTAATTATCTTTACTCACCCTCAATCCAGGGACAATTTGCCTGGGCTTGGGGTTCGTCCGAGGACAAGCTATGTAGATGAGCCACGGTCCTGTTCTCTGTCCACTCACGCCTAGCCCCAGTCCAGATCCGGTTTTCATCTCTTCAGGCATAAGGAAGCAACATTTTGACATTAACTGCTCTGGGCTTTCATTTATTTAATTAGTTAGTTAGTTTTATTGTATATATTTAAGGTGTACAACATGATGTTTCGATGGACATGTACATAGCGAATGATTACTACAGTCAAACAAATCCATATCTATCTCCTCGCATAGTTACCTTTTTTTTTTCTTTTTCTTTTTCTTTTTCTTTGTATGTGCGTGTGTGTGAGGTGGGAGCACCTAAAATTTACTCTCCTGGCAAATTTCCAGTACCCTATATAGTATTATTAACTATTGTCATCATGCTACCTGTTAGATGACTCTGGCCTTTTTTCTGTCCATTTTCAGGCTGCAGTTATGCCCCCCAGACTTCTGTCTTGGGGAAGGAAGGCCACAGGAGAACAGCAAAGAGTTATTTCTCAGCTTCCTCAATATAGAGCTCTAAAACTCTGAGCAGGAATAATATGTTGAGAGATGTTTCTGAGTCTCAAAAACTGGGTTGTAAGTACCAAAAAGCAAACTTTATGCTATAAATAATAGATGACATAAAAGCCCTCCTCAGGCCCAAAATGATTAAAAGAGCAAAGTCAAAGTATAAAAGTTAGATCCTGCTAAGTGCCCCTGACAAGTGCCCACCTGTCTTGGGACAAATCTCAAGAGAGAAAAAGTCAACTCCTAAACTGCAATGGGGCTTCCAAAGCGGAAAGGACCCTACATGTTTTCCAGGAAGATCCTACAGCTGTACCCGAAGATTCATGCACAAGCTCACGGTGGTATGAGAGAAGAGATAACATTTTCCTGTTCCCAGAAGGATGCAGAAGTGGTTAAGAAAGGCTTGCAGACTGAGCAGCTCTCTGCAAACAGGAATAAGAGTACCTGGAATGCACAGATACCTAGACAGGTCTAAAGGTCAATGGGCATATATTTGCAAACCAAAGCTCAGATGGGATGAGTTAAATCTCTTACCTGTCAAAGGGACAGCTGCCAATGACAGGGGACAGACCCCTCCCTGTGGTACCATTATGCTATTTAGGCCCCTGGAACTAGGAAAAGAGGAGAAGAAATATATTCTCACTCTGGGAGTGGGGGAAAGATTGAAGAACTGAATTATCTGGATTAAAACCTGAAATAACTAATATTAGCAAAAAATGGACTGAGATTAAATTTTCTGTATTCAGGCACTTATAATAAAGAGCAAATGGTGTTCTAGAAAAAATTCAAAAAGTTGTCATTTTCACACCTAGTTAAAGATTCAGGACCACTCATAAGTTTGGGTCAGGCCCAGACCTCTATGACACACAGGTGTCTTATTATCCCCATATTTTACTCTCTGAGGTACAGAGTGAAAACTATACAGTATGTGAAAACTATAGCCCCCAACGTGCAATGCTGACAAGGTTGTTTCCTTATCTCCCACTCCCATCCCACCAAACAGACAGACCGTCCAATACTATTTGAAAGGACCTACATCTTCCAGGATACAATGCACATCTTCAGTGCCTAAGTTCTGCCTAAATAGTGAGAGAGAGAGGCGTGGTACCAAGTCAGGACTGAGCTCTTGTTCTTTGCAAATTAGTGCCAGGCAGGCACTCTTGTACAGTAAACAACCTGCCCAACTGTACACAGTGGCCCTGGGTTATAGAATGAAAAATTTAATCTGTTTTCTTCACAAACAAGAGCTAGAAGGAGATCTAGTACTCTAATTAATACCATAATTAATATATTAATACTCAAGTAAGGAGCAAATGTAGAGGAAACATTTAAGGGTATTTCAAAAAGCTCATGGGAAAAATTGTATTATCTTTTAATTCTATTTTTCCCACAAACTTTTTGAAGTACCTATGTATGTTTTCTTTCCTTTTTATCAGGCACTCTTACTTATGACGCAGCATGGCAGTAGAACACGTACTGATGCTTGCTTTTCTTTTATTCAATCGATTGATCTAATTAACTCATCTGCATCTTTAAATTAATATCAATTCCTGGTGAGATTCTGGAATTCATTTGTCCTTGACAAATCCAGAACTTTTGGCCACAGAAACCCTATATGGATGGCTTTCATACCCAATGTATCTCTTACTTCTCTCCACAGAGCTTCAAGCTCCCAAATTAAGTCAGCAGCAGCAGTTTTGTTGATGCTATATATATGGATTCTTAAAGCTGTTTTTTTGGTTGTTTGTTTGTTTGTTTTTTTCATTAAATTTTTATTTTGTCAATATACACTGTATATGATTATTATGGCCCATCACCGACACCTCCCTCCCTCCTCCCTCTCTCCCCTCCCCCCCAAGAATGTCCTTTCCGTTTGCTTGTTGTAACAACTTCATAAAAGTATAGTTGTTATATCTTCTTCCCTACCCCCCCCCGGTTTTTTTTTTGTGTGTGTGTATGTGCGTGAATTAATTTGTTTGTTTTTTTAGCTCCCACCAATAAGTGAGAACATGTGGAATTTCTT
>NW_007741707.1:5105-6586 GCF_000696425.1 Galeopterus variegatus | reverse complement strand
CTCTGGTATCACAGCGCACGGCTCACAGGATCGCGCTGTCTCCTGTCACGGCCACTCCAGATCCGTCGCCATCGTGGAACCTCCAAATGTAAACTTAAAGCTGTTTTTAGTATTTCCTGGAGATTTAGTTTGCATGTAGAATAGCCCCAAGGTGGCCCTAAGCAAATTATGTAAATTTTCTAAGCCTCAGATTCCTCATAATCAAAATGGGGATTATACTATGCACATCAAAGACTGAGATTTCATGGCCTAGCATGTGTGAGAACGTTCAGTACAGTGCCTGGAACAGTAAATGTGTGTGCACCTTAGTTTGGTGAGACTGTGGTTGTGACGGAGTCACATTGCCAATAAGCATGTAAATTTCCCTAGCACATGCCACATCTGTACTATGCAGGAGCTGCAGATCCATTTCAGGGTATAGCTAATTCTAGAAGTTCTAGGAGTTGTCCCTGTGGTTATGTTTGACATTCATATAATTTCCCTCAGGGATTCCTCACTAAGTCTCCTACTTACAAATCGCTTAAGAGCTGGACCTCACCACAGACCCTGGTGCAGGTTCTATCACGATCATATTGATGTCAGTGCTCCTAAGACAACAAGCCATCAGAGGCCAGAGTAGCACTGTATTCCTGCTATCTACTGAGCAGAAGTAGGCTATGCCATCTTTTCACCAAGTTTCATTGTACCCCTTCTTAACAAAGCAACTTCTACCATTTGTAGGAGGGCCAACTGCCTTTGTTTTCTTAGGACTGTCCTGGTGTTAGCACAAAACATCCCACGTTCTTGGAAACCCTCAGTCCCAAGCAAACTGGAACAGTCAGTCATCCAAAATTCCCAACACCAGACCTATGAAGCCCTCAAGGAAACAGACATCATTCTCTCATCTCCAACTTTCCCCCTTCCCCCAGTCCCACCCTATCTGTATTTGCCCCCAGTAAACAAACACAGCCTGTATTAGTTTCCTATTACTAAGTAACAAATTATCATGAACTTGGTGATTTAAAATAACACCTATGCATTATCTCATTATTTTTATTGGTCAGAAGTTTGTGTGTCTCAACTGGGTTCTCTGCTCAGAGTCTCCTATGCTGCAAATCAAAACATGAGCCAGGCTGAGTTCTCTTCTGGAGGTTCTGGGAAAGAATCCACTGATAAACTCATTCGGGTTGTTGGCTGAATTCAGTTCCTTGAAGTTATAAGACTGAGGTCTCCATTTCTTGCTGGCTGTCAGTGGGGAACCCTCTCCACATTTAGGAGCTACCCACATGACCCCATCTATCCTCAAACCCGGCCACAGGGACTCTGTCTTGCATCAAATCCATCCTCTCACATTTCCAATTTCCAACTTCTGGAAGATCCCAATGTCTTTTAAAGGCTCACCTGAGTAGGACACGTCCACCCACGATAATTTCTCTTTCTTGAAGTCAACTGTGCTATAAAAAATAACCTAATCACAGAATAATATCTCATCATATTTAAAG
>NW_007741707.1:0-469 GCF_000696425.1 Galeopterus variegatus | reverse complement strand
CTAGAGCTCCCGTAGCAATGGTCCATGGTAGCATTTATCACCCTGCTGTAATGCCCTTTTACTCACCTGTGTCCTCCCTAATGTGGAAGGTCAGTGAGGATAGAAGCCACATTAATATTGTTGACCACTGTATTCCTAATACCTCGTACAGATCCTGGCTCGCAGCTGGCACTCAGCGTTTGTGGCATGGATGAATTAATTCCCTTCTGCTCTGGGTCACACCAGGTTTCCTCTCCTCCTTTGCACCCACTTCCCCCAGCCCTGGTGTGTGCTCTGTGGCCTCCGACTTGACTTCTCCAACTTGACTGTCCCCAGACGGTTTCACATACAAGCCACTGGGCCAATTTCTGGTTCCTCACAACATGAATTTTCTTAAAATCCATACTTGCTTCATATATGTGTTAACCGCCAAAGAAGAGCACTTAAAATGTACATGCAATTGAGGAGTCGGTTTGTCCATCACAACCCA
>NW_007741706.1:17075-24305 GCF_000696425.1 Galeopterus variegatus | reverse complement strand
TTTTTTTTTTTTTTTTTTCGTGACCAGTAAGGGGATTGCAACCCTTGGTGTGGTGTCGCCCGCACAGCGCTCAGCCAATGAGCGCACCGGCCATTCCTATATAGGATCCGAACCCGGGGTGGGAGCGTCGCTGCGCTCCCAGCGCCGCACTCTCCCGAGTGCGCCAAGGGGTCGGCCCGGAGGCTACGTTTTGACTTACGTTAGGTGAAGGTACGGCGTCAGTGGTGTATAATGGGAAGAACACCAAGAGGGCGGAGAATTTGTGTGCGTGTGAGGGAAGTTTAAAATTTAAGTTTAGCCTTAAAATTAAGGCTTAGTTCTGGTGCCTCAGTGGAGCCCAGGATGGTTAGGAGGAGGGCGGAAAGTTTGAGGTGGGGGGTTATGGTTATTTAAGGGGAGTTTATGGGGGTGATATTGTTAGAGATGATGAAGCCAGCGAAAGTGCTGCCTATTGCTAGGTGTTTGACTGAATTGGTTAGGTTGGGGTTGTTTTTGTAGATGCTTACTGGGGCTGGGAAGCGGGGTTGTCCTAGCAGTGCAAGGAAGATCACTGGAGTGCTGTAGGCGGCTGTGAGGGTGGGGCAATGAGGGTGATTACTGGGGCTCAGGCGTTGGTATACGACGTATTTGTGGTTTCGCTGATTAGGTCTTTAGAGTAGAAGCCTGTTAGGAATGGTATGCCCGTGAGCGCAAGGCTCCCGATGGCTAAGGAGGCTGATGTAAAGGGCATGGTTTTGTGCAAGCCTCCTATTTTTCGGATATCTTGTTCATTCTTTAGGTTGTGAATGATGGAGCCAGAGCATATAAATAGTATAGCTTTGAAAAATGCATGTGTGCAGATATGAAGGAATGCCAGATGTGGCTGTTTGATGCCGACTGTCACTATTATTAAGCCTAGTTAACTTGAGGTGCGTTTTAGTCCATTTTTTGTTGCTGTAACAGAAACACCTGAGACTGGGTAATTTATAAAGAACAGAGGTTTATTTGGCTTACGATTCTGGGACAGCTGCATCTGGCATGGGCCTCAGGCTGCTTCTATTCATGGTGGAAAGTGGCAGGCTGCCGGCGGGTACAAGCAGATCACATAGTGAGAGGAAGCAAGAGAGAGAAAGAGGGGAGGTGCCAGGGTCCTATAAACAATAAGCTCTCGCGGGAACTAAAAGAGCTAGAACTCACTCATTAATCCCCCCTCCCCCAGGAAGAGCATTAATCCATTCATGAGGGATCCGCCCCCATGACTCAGTTTCCAACACTGCCACATTCAGGATCAAATTTCCACATGAGTTTTGGAGGAGACAACATATCCAAACTCCGTCAAGGTGGAAAATCCAATAATTTTTTTGATGTCGTTTTGTGTTAAAGCGCAGATGGCTGTGAACAGTGTAGCGATAGTGCCCAAGCATAGTGCTAGTGTTTGAGCTGTTTTGTTGTTTTCTATTAGTGAGTAAAATTGGACTAGTAGGAAGATTCCTGCTATGACTATTGTGCTAGAGTGCCCAGGCACTTTCTTTTGAACATTTTGCCCTGTGACAGTTAATGAGAACTGTGTAAATCAACAAGTAACTATCAACAGTTTGTTTAAAATAGTTTGGGGTACTGTATTGTGGGGCAGAGATTCAGTGAAATCCCCTATGTCTGTTACTTCTACGCTTCAGCCTGGTCCAAAGAGAACTGATACCAGTAATGATGTCCTCCAAGGCATGTAAAATTCTCAATCACCAAAAAATATTCTAGAATGTTAAGAGTTACACAACCACATGGGTAGTGGAAATAAAGATTGACCTAAAGATGAGGAATTCTGATCTTGGCTACGTTACTAATTAGCTGTGACTTCACACACATGATTTCATTCTTATCTATAAATTGAAAGTGGTAGACCAGACAATCTCTGAATATTTTAAGATTCCACATGCATTTCATTTATCTGAAAATTGGTAATCCACATGTGCTGCATAATGATGGAAACACTTGGGAAAGCGTAATGTCCAATTACCCAGCACACTGCCATTTCCCAGGTTTCCTGAATTAGTGGCAATGTACGCTCCTGCATGCAAGCCGTCTCTCTCAATCATACTCCTCTAAGTGGCAATTTTTGCCAAATCTAACCAGCACTTTCTTTGACTTGTTGCTATTTACTTTTTCCTGAAAGTTAACTAAAAGATTATATCTTTCCTGAAGCTTATGCCAGATGCTTTCATCCCTGTCTTAAAAATCAGGATGAAAATATCTCTTGAAATAAAAGTCATAGACTCTCAGCCATGTTTCCATAATATCATGCTTATGCAAACATTTGCTGATGTCTTTCTCCTTTGACTGTAGCCTGAAAATGAAGCAAACTAAAAATGGTTCAGCTCTCGTGTCCCCCTCTCCTTAGTGATTCTGGGGAGGCTCTCCCTTCTCTTTAAAGGCTGTTTCTTACTGCTCCCCACCCAGAGACTGCACAGTAAGACCTAAGCTACACAGTAGCACTGAAGGCTCCTTTGTCTTTCCCTTCCTGTCATTGCATTTCTTAAATATTTCTTTTTGTTTACAATAATCCCTTTAAATAGTACTATTAAGATATAACCAAAGCCAAATTTGTTTCAAACTTGAGGATGAGTAATTTAACATAGTGTTTAACAAGGAGGGGCCCATTTTGACTGCTTTCTTTGCCCAATCTGAAAACAACTATGGATTTTCTTCTTAGGTACAATGGCCTTCCCCCGGCCTTCTAACAACAATGGCAGTAACCACAGCCATAATTATCAGCATGGCAAACTTACATTATACCAGGCACTTTGCATAAATTGTATCATTTTATTATCATAATTAGCAAGAGAGAATTTCTATCACCGCATTATGAGTAAGGAAACTGATGCTGGAGAAAGTGTGCTATTTGCCTGGGCTTGCCCAGTTGGTAAGTGGCAGAACAGGGATTTGACTCTGGGTTACCCTGACTTCGAGTTCCTAATTCCACCATGCAGATGTTGCCACTTCTCTCCCAAAGTGGGTTGTATACTGGGGTAACAAGCCTAATGGTGATCTAGCTGTCATCCATCTAAAAGGAGAATGAATGTTCAAGAAGGAGACTTAGTGTTCATGACTGAATCTGATGTCTCTAATTTTCCCTTTTGCATTTCTCTCTTCATCCATTCCAAAACCTTCTGCCTATCTGTGGGCTTTGGGAGTTAATTATATCGTATCACTTCGCTTGTCTTCTAGAGCAGGGTTTCCGAGATCTTAATATGCTTCAGAATCTTCTGGGAAATTTGGGATAGAGGAACCTAAGGTAGGGCTCAGTAACCCACATTTTAATAGCAACCCCCATACACCTCCAACAACGGAGAAACAATATAGAAAACACGAGAATAGCCTATTTATCTCCCCTATCCTGAGTAGTGGGTGGAATAATCCTAGGCCTGGAAAATAAACTACAGATGAGTCCTTACACCTTTTCCTCACTAAAGTGTTCCCCTAACAAGAATAGTTTATGATAAAGATATGCAATAGTATTGGATTAGTATTACTGGTGAGATCCAATGCTTTTTCAGCCTGCCTCTTATTCTTGAATCTTTAGGACATCCCCTGTGACCCTACCCTGTTCTCTATTTTCCCTATGGTCTTTCCTAAAGTTAGTGAAGATACTTCCTTTTTTGGTCCCAGAGGGTTTCTCCTAGGTTTTATTATATTATTCTTCCAAATTGAATAGATATTTTCTTTTTCAGATTCTGAAGATTTCTCTAACTTAAACGGGATAGCTCTGAATACTTTCTCCACTAGTTGTTAACTATGCAACTTGGGCAACTTACTTATCCACTATTAGTCTTAGTTTTCTCATTTGTAAAGGGGTAGAGGACATTGTAGTGCTTATGTTATATAACTGATATAAAGGTTAAAGAGTCAATCCCTCTATGTGGCCCATCACATCACAGTATAAGTGAAAGGCTTCCTCTAAAGTTGTGCAGTACACAACCTGTACATCTGTATGAGGTGGCCCTTAAGTAAACTAATAGTATTAAAGAGTTCAGCATAGCTCCTGATATTGCTATTCCAAAATGGCATCTATTATATAGTATTTATCCTCACCTATGACTACTTCTTTCTGACTTTTTCTTATATTCCTAAAATATATTCACTAGCCTCTTATTAAGTTTAATTCTGCTTGCTGGTTAAGCTTGACTTCTTGACAATGGGCCCCAAATAACTTGGTTAGTAATTAGAGTGGACATAATCCTACCTCAATTGTGGATTTTCTTAAACTCATTCTCTTTCTCTCATCCCAGTCTCCTTGTAACCAATGATATGCCTTTGTAAGATGACCCCTTGAGGTTAAAGATGCAATCCTTAGCCACAAAACTGTTTTTTCTTCCCTCTGTGAAATACCAGCTGGCCTGCCCAAAGATTGAAATGACTACCTTGACCTCATTAGTACTGCACTCCAAGCAGCTGAGCATTTTTCTTTCATTATTTTAATAATGTGATGATGATTATGAAGATACAGACAGAACAGTACTGAATCTAGAAATTTCATTATTCCCATTAGTGATGCAAATCAGAGGAAGTATGCATAAGAGAGGGTGAATTAGAATACTCACATGGAAATCATAGATCTGGAAAAGAGGTTGAGGAATGAATGTGTGATATGTGAGTGTGAATGATAAATATGTGATATATGAGTGTGTGTATGTGGGGTCGGGTGGGGCAAAAGAAACAGAGAGAGAGAGAAAGAGAACTATATTTCCTTTAGGCAAAAGACTAAGATATACTAAAAAAAAAATAATAATTACAGGTGTGATAAGACAATGGGATAAACCACACATTCTCTTCCTTACTGTTTTGTGCTTTTTTTTTTTTATCCTTTAAACACCACTAAGGCAAATAACTTGGCAAGAGAAGGAATGTTTTATCCATATAGTATTGTACCAACTTTATTTTTGATCCTTTTGTACCATAAGATTAACAGAAAAATGTGTGTGTGTGTGTGTGTGTGCAGACATGTATTCAACTTCTATTTCTAAAACACACATCAGGGAACTGGGAACATAAAACTTAATAAACTGGACAAGACTTGTGCCCACATGAAGTTTTCATTCTAATGGGAGGGGTTAGACACAAAATAGCCATATGATTAAGAGAATGAACCAATTAATCAAAATGATGTGGTCTTTATGGAAAATGGTGTAGAGGTTCCTCAAACAATTACAGATAGGTCAACCATATGACCCAGCTATTCCACTGCTGGGAATATACCCACAGGAATGGAAATCATCATGTCATAGGGATACCTGAACTCCCACGTTTATTGCAGTGCTATTTACAATAGCCAAGAGTTAGAACGAGCCCACATGCCCATCATCAAATTAGTGGATAAAGAAAATGTGGTATATCTACACAATGGAATACTACTCTGCTATAAAAAATAAATAAATAAATACTACCATTAGCAGCAAATGGATGGACTTACAGAAAGTTATTTTAAGTGAAATAAGCCAGGCATAGAAAGAGAAATACTTCATGTTTTCACTTATTTGTGGGAGCTAAACACAAATAAATAAATAAATAAATAAATATACAAACAAATAAATGGGGGGGAGAAGAAGACTCAATAATCACAATTCCTTGAACTTGCTGAGACAAGTGAACAGCTATGATATTGATGTGGGAGGGGAAAGGAAGGGGGAAAGGAGAAATTGGTAAAGGGACACAAAAATCAACTACATTGTATATTGATAAAGTAAAATTAAAAAATCATATATTAATAAAATCTATGATGCAAATTAAAAATGTAAATATTTAGAAAGTGGTGGGAGTAAGGGAAGGTGCCATTGTGTAGGTTATTAGATATTTAAACTAGGAACAAACTTTTCTCAGGATATCATAATTGGAGAAATTGTCCCCAGCATTGGGGCACCTCATAGGACTGGCTCTGGGAATGTGGGGAAAAGATATCCTGACATCAGGTATTTAAAAGGGACTTGAGGCTCAAAGCACAAAGCAATACCCCTATAAAGCCACCTACTCACCCACAGCCTCCCAGTCCACAAGGCAAGGCTTGATCACCCTTTCCACATCTTCTGTCTAGCTAAGAGCCTGGTGGCCTTTCTCTGGCCAGGGCTAACATGGATGGTCCCGTTAGCACAGTTTACAAATGGCAAGGAACAAAGCACACAGTCCAGAGATGGCTCACCTCCACGGATGACTCTGTCCTCCTTCACTCCAATTCCCTCACTATTGGAGGTGGCTTTGACTTTATAGTTGCAAGTTCAAGACTCATCATGAACATTGACCTCTTAGTGCAGCAGTCCCCTCAACTCCAGTGACCAGCATTTTTCCTCCACTTCAGTTGCCTAGCAACACAGCCACACTTAGAGACCTGCTGCAGACTCCTCTCCCCTCAGGGCTCACAATCACTTTAACTTCTACTTTCTCACTCCTATTCAATCTGCTCTGATTGTTTCCCATAGCTACTACTCCCTTGACCATTTTCCCAGCTTCACAGTTTGTGAGCTTGCTCTGTCTTCATTTGTCTCTCTACCCAACACGGGCACTACTGTCAGGCACTGTAGTTCTTCATATGCTTGTATTCCCATGTTTTCCAATTTTTCTGTTTCTGAACTCTTATACTTCCCCCTTTTCTGTTATGATTGAGAACTGCAGAGAGGTGTTTGTTAGATAAAGGATTTTTGTTTGTTTTGTCATTGGGTTTGCTAAAATTCATGTGTTATCTAACTGTTTGCAAAAATCATTGTAGTCCATTTTTATATCATTCCAAAATATTGAAAACATTTTCTTAATTTAGCAAATGTTAATAGGCACTTGTTGAACTCTAGGCACAATTTCAAGTGTTAAGTTTATATGACTAGTACTGTTGTAATCATGTTATCTCTCCCCATAGTGATTGGCCCAAAGGGTCCAAAATCTAATAAATTGAAGGGGGCAAGAGGGTGGAAGGAAAAAGAGGGAAAGAAGAGAGAAAGAGAAAGAGAGAGAGAGAGAGAGAGAGAGAGATCAGATGAATTCCTGAATTGCTATGCCTGAAGAGCTACTCACAGACTTTCCAGTTACTTGAACCAATAATTTATTTTCTGTTTAAGTGACTTTGAGTTTGGATTCTGTCATTTGCAACTGAAAGAGTCCTGAATAAAATAATATAGTTATTTGCGTGCATATATATATATATATATATATACACATATATATATATTATTAAATCCTCATCTATGCAATCATAAGCTGCTTGAAAGAAAAGAC
>NW_007741706.1:15387-15999 GCF_000696425.1 Galeopterus variegatus | reverse complement strand
TGTCAGCAATCAGAATCCCAGGATCTGAATATAACATAACTGAGAGAAACAGAAATACTGGTGTTTGGGGATTTTATTCTTGATAAAGTTACAAGCTTCTCTTTGTAGAGATGACACCGAGACTCTCTATTTAGAGGCATATCCTAACAAATTTTAACAAGAGCGAGATGTTGGAAGATTATGATTTTCAGTCTCCTTCCCCCTCTTTCACACACACATACCCCTGAAAGATGAAGGATTGAACAGAACCCCAACAAATGCACAGGGCACACATCTGCAACGAAAGCTCACACTGACGCACAGAGTTACAGGTCTCTTTCTTTACCCATGAAGACAAGTACACACAGAGACAAATCTTTCCATTTATGAAAAGGTCCCCTGTGAACGTCTGGAGTCAGAGAAGTCAAAAGGACCAAGAACTCTTCCCCAAAGCAGACAGAATGTGGAGGCAAATGGAATGATATATTTAAACTTTTAGCAGGAAGGAAATCTTAGACAGTCAAAACAGCATCCTTTTTAATTGCCAGTTTTAGAGGCACTCTAGCATACAATCACATTCTCCTGTCTTATTATTTGTTGAAAAAACAAGAGGATTGCGGGTGGAGAGAGCAA
>NW_007741706.1:9677-14683 GCF_000696425.1 Galeopterus variegatus | reverse complement strand
GGTTATGCCTTCAATCTGTTGCTTGCAGTTTTGTTTTTGACAGCAGAGCTTCATTATCAGTAGTTGCCAGTTTTGTTTCATGTTTTGTATTTTGCGGGGGTAGTAACAATTAGGGTGGCCACCAAACTTTCCATGCTGGTCACCATTTGGAAAAAGGCTAAACTGCTAATTATTTAAGGGAACTTGAAGTACTTGAGCTTTTCCTGCACTGTGCTTCCTGAGGTCGGGAGCTCATGGTGCTGAGGGCTTGGGCAGAAATAGATTTCAGGGCTTCTATTTGATTACCACATGCTGGTTTGATATTCATATATTTCTTCTTTGAAAAAATAACCAGGTTACTGCCAAGACAATTCCAACCATGATATAACTAAGTCAGTTGAGTGGCAGGGTGCACACTAACAAGCAACTATTTACATCACAAATATAAGTAGCAAGCCTCTCTGTAATAGCAAATGCTAAATATTCAACATTCTACATCTGCCTGTGGAGATGGAGATCTTTTTAAGATATTGATGCATAGAAATTTTCACAAACTCCTGCTGTGTTAAGAATGCAAATCATCCTTGATTCAAAACAGGATGTGTTCTTAGAAAAGCAGAGATTTCCATTCTAACAAATTTGCTCAGTAATGTGGCAGAAGCAGGAAAGAGTTGGTGAAATAATGTGTATGATTAAATGAATGTATGAAAAACTTACTCAAACTTAGATTGCCTTGCCGATAATCAGTCGCAAAAGTGTGTGTGGTATTCAAGACACATGAGCTTACAATGTCACAAAAATGCAAAGATTCAGGCAAGAAAGTAAACTCATGTAGCTTGAGATGAAGAGGTATTAGCCCATAATATTCAAATATTAAATAAGTACATGTCATGTTCCTGTTTTGCTTTTGTTCTGACTATAAAATAATACAAGAAACATTCTAGAAAAAGCAGCTAGAAAACAACCCTTCAGCTGGCCATCCTTAGTTTATCCCAGTTAACCTGTTAGATTTCTTTCTAGTCTTTTTTCTGTGCACGTTTATATTCAGAAATGCTTCAGAAACTTTACGCATGCACTAAACTCTGGTCCTATAGTGAAATAATTCACATTATTCCCACCTTCTTATTACAGTCTTGACTTTCAATCCTGTTCATCTAGAGCCTGACACCAAGTCGTCTTATTCTCTGTCCCATTCCTGATCTCTATCTTGAAGTCAAAATTGAGGAAATGGTGAGCAAATAATAACAAAGCCTCACATTGTTAAGGCAAGGGGGCAGACGTTTCCAGTAGTCACTTGAGTCCAACCAGAGGTGGTGAAGGGCAGCCTGGTGCCCAGTCTCTCCTGGATGGGGGCAAAGAATAAGTGTAGAGCACCTGAGCTGTTGTTAATATTTATGCCCTATGGTTTCACTTCCCATCAAGCTGAGGTTTCCAAGCTTTCCCTTTTATCTTCCTCCACTCATGGTCTGTTTTAGTGACTTTCTCCTCAGGACCTCCATTAGACTGTATTAGTCTCCTTAGTCCACCATAACAAAATAACATAAACTGAGTAGTTTAAAAAACAGAAATTTATTTTCTTACAGTTCTGAAGGCTAGCAGACCTGATCATCATGCTCACTTTCTTTGTTGTTGTTGTTGACACATAATTGATTATACAGAGGTGACTATCAATACTTGTGTACAATATGTGATGATCAACTCAGGATAGCTAGCATATTCATCATTACAAAACGCACTCATTCTTTGTTGAGAGATCTATTCCTGGCTTATAGACTTCTGCCTTCTTGCTAGGTCCTCACATGGCCTTTCCTCATTGTCTGTGTATGTGAGGAGGGGGAGCTCTCTGGTGTCTCTTCTTATAAGGATACTAATCCCATCGGATTAGGGCCCAACTCTTCTCACTTTATTTAACCTTAATTACTTCTTTAGAGGCCCCATCCTCAAATACAGCCATACTGAGGGTTAGGGTTTCAACATAAGAATTTTCATTCAGGCCATAACAATACTCCTACCATAATACTTAGCCTGCCTCTTTGTTTTAAGAAGATGGGTTCGGAGGAAGTATTTGAAAGCTTTAGGCAAGTGAAGAGGGAAAAATAAATAAGAGAACAAGTATGGAGCTAACTCTAAAAGGTGAATTGGCTACGATCGAGGAGATGAAAGGCAATGAACTGAAGAAAATTTACATCCCCACTGTACGGAGTGAGCTGAGGAATCAGTGAGATGAATCATCAGCACAGTCAAGGAACAGCAAAGACAGAACTGAGGTAAAAAAAAAAAAAGAAAAAAAAAAAAGATGAGACTATCAGGGGGGGCACATTTAATGATTAGACAGTGGAGACATCTGTTGGAAGAATTACACTTGAGGTTCTCACAATGGAAATTTTGTCTTGAAGTTGAGTGTGCCTTCTTTATTAGTAATAAAGAAATTAATTATAGATAAAAGGTGATATGAACAAAGAACAAGTTTATAACAATTAAAACTGCCTTTTCTCAGGAAGACAGTTTCATATATAAGGTTGCATGAAGTAAACTTGCTGGATGGAGATTGCCAGGTTGAATTATGGTTATAGAGATGAAAAAAGATTAGAAGCACAGGGGCCATTCCCAACACCCCATGATCACATCTCACCTGTAATCTATTCTACTTCCACTNAAAAGGTGATATGAACAAAGAACAAGTTTATAACAATTAAAACTGCCTTTTCTCAGGAAGATAGTTTCATATATAAGGTTGCATGAAGTAAACTTGCTGGATGGAGATTGCCAGGTTGAATTATGGTTATAGAGATGAAAAAAGATTAGAAGTACAGGGGCCATTCCCAACACCCCATGATCACATCTCACCTGTAATCTATTCTACTTCCACTTACCACTGTTTCTGACTGGACCTCTTGAAAATGTCAAAAAGCACAAAACTTGCAAATATTACTGATTTGAAGAATTGTTTCAGACATAGTAAAAACACCCACAGAACAATGGAAAAATAGATACTTCTCTGGAGGGTGCATAAGTGTTTTTCTCATAGACAAATCGTGATCTCAGTGCCACCCGACAGGTGTGATATTAGAAACTTTCCTAATTAAAATCTTTAGGTGTGGAATTGTATGAACATCTTCTAACATAAAGTTATTAAAAGATAAAACAGGATTGTTTGACATATCTAAAAGATTAAAATGAGTTTCTATTTTAGTTTAAAGTGATATCTGGTTACCAACCTCTGATTCAACCTCTCCTGATTATCTGCTTGAATGTTGTGGCAATATGCCTGAAAGGTGAAAAGCCACAAACGCAGCAGGCTCTGCTAGCTGTCTTCAACCCTCTCTTGTCTTTATTCTTTAGTGTTAAAAGGCTTTATTTTTAGGTATGTGCATGATTGTCCACAATAAAACTTTATTTCCCAGCTCAGCCCTCCTTCAAGGTATTCACAGCTCTGTAACTAATTCTAGTCAGTAAAATGTAAGCAGAAAGGTCATGGGAACTTCTTGGAACCTCCCTTAAAAGGCAGCTTGTGAATGTCCTTTGCCCTTTGCCCGTTCTTCTCAGCTCTTCCTCCTTCCTGTTGAGTAGAATACGTGTGCATTGGGTGATGGTGGCTGTAGTGGACTATGATGTGACCTTGAGAATGGAAACCACAGCAGAGTAATAAGGTAGAAGGAGCCTGGACCCTGGAAGCTTGGGGATCAAAGCTGCCATGCCAGCCTAGAGTACCTCCAGACTCTTATTGACAGGGAAACAAGCTTCTATTCTGCTCATGGCTCTTTGACTCAAAGCTGAGTCAAATGCTAACTGAAACACCATGCTGCCATCCAAAAGTGGAGCTCTCCATCAATCTTCTCATAGTCTTCTAAAACTATAAGACTGACAAAATTGGACCGAAAGACCCCTTAAGTGATAAACCAGATACAGAAGACAACTACTCACCTGAACCTGAATAGGGGAAAAAAAAAAAAAAGCTTTTCATTTTTGTGCCCCCAGATTGGAAACTGAAGTGTATGTGATAATCTAACAACTAAATAGTTCCTATAACTAAACAGGTCCTGATTAGGGCAAGCAAGTGCTTACCTTTTCTCCTATCACTTTATATCAGCCTCTTTCTGGAGAATCTTGTTTTGCCATATACTTCATCTGTTCTTTGTGTCAGACAATCAAGCCCTTGAGATAAGACACTATCCAGTTTTAATCCAGTGGAGCTACACAGAACAAAAGGTTAAACAACACGAGGAATTAGGCTAAAAGTTGTGCATATCAATTTGTTATCTACCATTAAATCTCCATATATTTGACCAGCACCCAAGTGTCAGAGAGTAAGGACAAAGACAATGTACATGCCATATCTGTTAATAAACACTAAACCTGAATCAATGTGCCCTCTGTCCAAGGTTGACTGAACAGAAAGACAGAAAAAAAGACAGCCTAGAAAATAATACAACATGGGAAAGTACATTAACTTGAGACAGAAGGACAACAGGCTTCTAATAACCATTAATGATTGGTAACAGAGTAAACTTTAGAAAATTTTTTGTTCTTTCTATAGTATATAAGAGCACATCGTCTTTATGGAAAAAGAAAAGAAATAAGAAGAGAATGGCTTGAGATGAAAAGACAGTAGAATATTCGACAAAAACTGATGAAGGACTTGAGGACTGATTGCAAAGAAACCTGTAAAAATCAAATTAAAATCTGAACTGGATAATTTGAAATAACTAGTCAACAAGTCAAATTAATGATAAGGCAGACAAACTTGAGAAACTCTCATATAATGTACATACAAAATGTAAGAAACAGAAATTTGAATGAATAACAAAAGAAAAAATGTGTGAGAGAACCCAAGAGATAAAGAAGGCAGGGAGTTCTCTCTCATACCTGGGCTAGTAACTACATGTGTTCATCAGGCAGAAACTGAAGACTTTGACCAGCAGCAATGATTACAGACATAATTGAAATAAACTTTGTGAAGCTTAAAAATCATGTGAGAAAACAGATCAAAAAGAGATTGCCATAATACAGAAGAATCAAAAAAAAAA
>NW_007741706.1:5971-7992 GCF_000696425.1 Galeopterus variegatus | reverse complement strand
AATTACTCAAAACAAGATGAGAGAAATAATACCATAGATCTATTATGAGAATCACTAAAAATAGTTTCAACTCCTATATTAAACAAAAATTAATAATGACAGTGATAATAATATTAAATATTTATGACTTCTTAAAATGTGCCTGGAACTATGCTATATGCTATCCCACATACTTTAAATGCTTTATTTCCCTTAATCCTCATGACAACTCTGAATCGAGTATTATTATCTGAAATTCTCACTGGTTGAGTTGATAAAAATAATTCAACCAAGAAATACATCTTTTAAAAAAGAGTTAAAGTGAAAGATATTCTGTTTTTATCTGACAAACCAAAAGAGAAAGAGATCAGAGATCATTAAATATTAGCACTATACTGCCATGCTACGGGAATGTTGGAATCCNAAAAAAAAAAGATATTCTTGTCTAAAAATATACTGCAAAATGAGTTACAAAGCTAAGAAAAAATAAATTGTAGAAATGGCCAAATAGCAGGAATGCTAGTTGCTGATTGCCTTTTCTGTAATACCTAAAGGCCAATGGACAATGAAACCATGTCCACCACATATAGACAGGGAATAACATGTTAAGATATGTTCATTCCCTCACAGATATTTTCTCTTGTGAAGGATTTTTAAAGTTTTTCTCAGATAGTCAATGACCTAGCAAATTATCCATAAATCATTTTTAAATTACTTTAAAATGTGTTCCAACTGATCAAAAAATGAAACAAAATTAAGAAGTCCATCATAGGGAAATCACATGTAAAATAGATTGGTAGGGAACATTAAAACCATTTTAAAAAACAGAGCTGATAATTATAGTAAATTAAAATATAAAACTGAAGCCAAATACTTAAAATAATTATTGAATTAAAAGAGAAGGGATAAAAAAATCATAATTCAATAAAACTGATATTATATATGTAAAATTTGGAGTTATAACAAGAACAAGAAATAGAGTAGTATAGTATAAAGATGCTAAACTCCTAATTTTATAATCAAGTAAATTATGGTGACTCAAAAACACAGTTTAAATATTACCTTGAAATTAGAGAAATATGGATTTCTGTAGTTAAAAGTATAAAAACATACGTAGGATTAATACCCACCAACTTCAGGATAGCAATTCTCTATCGAGAGTATAGAGTTGGGCTTTGGCTCTGTCTGTAATGATTTGTTTTGTAAGAGAAAAATCTAAAACAAGTAGAGCAAAATGTTAACATCTGTTAAATCTGACTGCAATACCGGTGTCTGTTGTTGGTTATACTACTTTCTGTAGTTTTCCATATGTTTGTAATATTTTACATTTTAAAAGATTAGTTTTGGAAGTTGTAAAGATAACCACTAAGTAGAAACAAAAACAAAACATGCAACAGTATATCACCNAGAGATCAGAGATCATTAAATATTAGCACTATACTGCCATGCTACGGGAATGTTGGAATCCCGCCGAAGTCACCAATTGTGGAGCTCTTTTACCTGCCCGTAATCCTGCTGACTGGGCCAATTGTTGAGCTAGGGCTGGGTCTGGAACTCACTGACCCCTCAAGCCCATTTACAGACTGGGTCACAAACCCTTCATACACCAGGCTGGGTCACCAGACCCCTTACACACAGGTCTATGAGCTAGGTAACCGGCAAACAGGTCCTCAGAAGCCGTAGGTTGGAAAGCATGGCTGCGCAGAGTGGTATCTGCCCGAGACAGACACTAAAAAAGGCCCGGGGTTGCACAGGTGCACTTACTCTACACACACACACAAACACACACACACACACAATTTGCTTACAAAGGAAGTGCTGAAACACACCCAACCAGACCTGAGGTGAGGGCCCTGACCAAACTATTCTATTTTCCCAACAATCTACACCTTCAGGTCCCTCACCATACAATCTACGTGTTCAGAATCTTCTGCGATGTTCACTTAGTGAGGATAGATGACCTTTACATTTACATATTACACATTCCATCACAGTCCCAAAAGTCTTTAGCTTGTTGCAGCACCAACTCAAAAGTCCAAAGT
>NW_007741706.1:1418-4361 GCF_000696425.1 Galeopterus variegatus | reverse complement strand
ATTAGCGAGCAGTTTATCTGCTTCACCTTTGTGTTTTTCTCCTGCTCTCTGCTTCTCTACCAGTTGGCCAGGCTGCAAATTTTCCAAATCTTTATGCTCTGCTTCCCTTTTACATTCTGGCTTTTGGATTACTTCAATCAGCTCAGCTTAAACCGGCAACTCACTCAGTCTCAAGCAGTTTTTGCAGTGTTCACCCACAGTTTAAACAGCAGCATTCACCAGTCCATCAAGGAGTGGCTGCCCTGCCCCTGTGCATACCTGTAGCTGTTCTATAACTGCTGCCACTGAGAAAGGCACATGGTAATGGGGTCTAACTTTTCCACCTTTTCACCAGGTGCAAACATACTTGAAATTCTGCAGGGGCACCCATCCCCAAGTCATCTGCCCATCTGCATGTGGCACTCTTTTCTCAGGTTTATATGGCACCCATCTGGCCATCAGGTTTAAGTGGCACCCTCCAAGCCTTTTGCCTTCAGACAAACACAACATCATTTACTACATTGTCTCTAAAGCATGCTACACCATCCATCCCTAGGTTTCATAGTTGCAGAAGTCAGGGGCTCTCCCTGTTTCTGCTGCTTTACTCTCTCAATTTCTTGTGCACAACAGGTTGTGCCTGGAGATGCATGGTCTTCCCCAACTCACCGCTAGGTTGGTCATCTTCCCTGGTGTGAGTGGTAGGAGTGGATAGTCGCTGCATGTCCTACTCCAGGATAACCATTCATGCTGCCAACAACTCTGCTTTCTGCCGCAAATCTTGATCAGTTTGCACCATTGTGAGCAACAGCCAGGCTCTAGTCAGCAGAAAAATGGCCATCAGGCACCACATGCTCAAGGATAGCCACATTTCCTCCCCCTTCTAAGGGTTTTCCATTGTAGTGCCTGGTTTATGCTGCTTTGCAATAGAGTGTGCAGCAACCAGCTCCAAGTCAACTGGAAGGTGGCCATAGGGCAGAGCATATTCAAAAGTAGCCACATTTCCTCCTTCTTTCAAGGTCTTTCAGCTCCTGTACCTTGTTCAGAATCCTGTCGCAGACTATGCCAATTGTGGCTCTCAGGCTAATGTCAGAATCCTGCCAACGTCACCAATTGTGGAACTCTTTTTTGTGCTTGTAATCCTGCTGACTAGGGCAATTGTCAAGCTAGGTCTGGTTCTGGAGCTCACGGACCCCTCAAGCCCATTCACAGACTGGGTCACAAACCCTTCATATGCTGGGCTGGGTCACCAGACCCCTCATGTGCCAGGCTGCATCACCAGACCCCTTGCACACAGGTCTATGAGCTAGGTAACTGAAAAACTGGTCCTTGGAAGCTGTAGGTTGGAAAGCATGGCTGCATGGAGTGGCATCTGCCTTGGGAAGATGCCAAAAAACCCATGGTGCCATGCATGTGCAATAACCACACACACACACACACACACACACACACACACACACACACACACACAATTTGCTTACAAAGGATGTGCTGAACCACATTCAACCAGAACCAAGGCGAGGGCCCTAACCAAACTATTCTATTTTCCCAACATATACAAAATAGAATTAAAGACAAAAATTATTAAATGCTACAAAGAGATCAATTTTATTCTTATAAAAAGAATAATGAATATTAAACAATTTAGGCCTTTATATGCTGAATAATATAAAATAGAAATAATTGAACCAAATAAGTAGAAATGTGCTACGACCTGAAAGTTTGTTCTAATTTGAATGTGTCACCCCAAAATTCATGTGTTGGAAACGTAATCCCTATTGAAACAGTGTTAAGAGGGTGGGAAATATGACTATGGTATTTGAAAGGTGAGGCCTTTCAGACATGATCGGATTGATAGGACTATGCCTATATGAATTGATTACTGTATTTTCATGGATTCATGGGTTAATAATTTAGTGGGCTATCAGTTAGTAGAATGGGGGCTTTATAAGAGCAAGTGAGTCCATTAGAACTCTCTTCTCAGTCCTCACCATGTGATACTTTACACCACCTTGGGATTCTACCAAGAGCCTCCACCAAAAACAAGGCCCTCAGCACATGCACCCCTCAACTTTGGACTTCCCAGCCTCCAAAACTGTAAAAAATAAATTTTGCTTTTCTATAAATTAGCCAGTTTAAGGTATTGTTTTATCCACAACAGAAAACTAATACAGTTTGTGTCCCCCGCCCTCAAATTCATATGTTGAAATTCTAACCCCCAAGGTGATGATATTAGGAGGCTGGCACTTTGGGAGATGCTATAGTTTGAATGTCCTTTCTAAATTCATAGTTTGATCTCATTGCAACAGTGTTAAGAGGGTGGGAAATGTGATCATGGTATTTGAAAGGTGGGGCCTTTGGGAGGTGATTAGATCGTCAGGGCTCTGTCCTCATAAAAGGATTAATCTATTCATGGATTAAGAGGTTATTGGATCAATGGGTTATCATGAAAGTGGCACTAGAGGCTGTGTAAAAAGAGCAAGTGAACGTGTTAACTCGCTATTACCCCCCTCTCCATGTGATACCCTGCACTGCCTGCCCTCCTCGCCAGATTTGCTCCTTAGACCTTGGACTTCCCAGCCTTTAAAACTGTAAAAAATAAAATTATTTTTTAAATACTTTACCAAGCTTCAGGATTCTAAGTGACAGATAATGAACTAAGAGAGGAGGTGATTAGATAATAAGGGAAGAGCCTTAGTTATTGGAATTTGTGCCCTTGTAAAAGAAACCTCAGACAGCTAGCTAGTTCACCTCAACATGTGAGGACACAGCCAGGAGGTACCATCTGTAACTCAGAAATGGGCCCTCACCAAATGCTAAATCTGCTGGCATCTTGATATTGGGCTTACCAGCCTCCAGAACCATGAGAAAAAAATTTTTGTTGTTCATAAACTACCAGTCTATGGTATTTTGTTACAACAGCCCAAATAAAGACAAAATATGAGAAAAAAATATATGTAAATTAAA
>NW_007741706.1:0-1131 GCF_000696425.1 Galeopterus variegatus | reverse complement strand
GTGTGTGTGTGCGTGTGTGTAATAATGAGACTATGTTATTTTTTAAATCCATGAGATTTAAAAAAAAAAATTGTCTACAAAGTCCCAAGGGATAATACCTTGAGTTATTCTTAACATTACTTATTTAATGTTTGGCTCATTCACTAGTTTTCACATTCTATGATAATAGGGAACACAAGTACCTTACTTTCTGATTTTCCATTTAGCACAATCCGCGGCATGTAGATTAGTTTCAAAAAATATCAATTGAATTAATCAATTAACCAACCAATAACTTTGGGAGAAGCTAGTATTTTGTTTAAAAAAATTAGCTCCCTAAATAACTCTAGATCCAGATAACTTTACAGGTGAATTCTAACAGATCAGATCAGATGCTTACCAACTTTAAAATTTTCATATGGAAAAACAAGAACACATGAAACTTCTCACTTCAAAGATACTAAACTCAGATAACAAAGTCTGAACAAAATATCTATAAAAATCCAGCACACAATGTTGGGCATGCTGATAATATTGATCTGATCAGGTGCTGACAGTCAGCCCTGTGTCCTATAAATATATGTAATCAATTAAAAAATTAAATTAAAAAAATTAAATCACATATCTAATACACTAAAATCACATGTGTATACACATATGTACACATACATGTAGAAGAGAAAAAAATCAGATATTATCAAATAGATTCAACGATGCATAAAAATATACCATAACAATATANTATTTTGTTACAACAGCCCAAATAAAGACAAAATATGAGAAAAAAATATATGTAAATTAAATGTTTTTGAGTATTTTTGGATGAAAGAGACAAAAACAAAACAAAGGTATAAAAAATATTGCTTAACAGAATTTATGGATGGGCTTTGTAAGTTCTGAAAAATCTTTGAGCTATATGCAAATTATCATTTGTATATGAAACTGTAAACATTTCTGGAAAAATGGTGCTTCCATCATATTCTAAAAAGAGGTTTGTGACTCCCCCCCCAAGAATGTGTATGAATATATACAAGGTACTTCAAAAAGTTTATGGTTATCTTTTAATTCTATTTTTCCACTTTTTGAAGTACGTGTGTGTGTGCGTGTGTGTAATAATGAGACTATGTTATTTTTTAAATCCATGAGATTTAA